>NW_027412074.1:0-72062 GCF_047663935.1 Musca autumnalis
TGCCACTGCACCACTCAAATACAACCACTTACGATGCTCGGTGTTTTTGGGTAAATCTCGCAGACGATCAAAATATGAACATTGTATATCCATTACGGCCTCAAGCCAGCGGCTCAGTTTCTTATCCCTTTGGACCCGCTCCAGGCTATAAACAAAAAATAATTATTACTCTCATAACCAGATTTAAGAAATTGGCATATTTGGCCACTGATTTTTCACAAACAACTGCGACTGTTGACTGGTATAGAACACTGTATACGGCATCCATATTCCAAAGGATAAATTGCCGACAACAACATAGAATTTAACAAAGAAATTGGCAGGAATCAGTTGTCTACTTTCGAAATCGATTCTCCATAATGTTGATGCCACATAAACACTCAAATAAATTACAAATTTCATTAGCATGCGATTCCAGTTCATTCTAACTGCACTCTTTGCGTTACTATCACTAACGACGGCATTGTTATGTTATGGACGGACACATTAAGGGTGAACTAAGTTGTAATTAAATATTGATAAAGCGGATTATTGACAAACATCAGTATAATCAATCAGCAGAAGATATTACTTAGCAGAGACACAGTGGGGGATGTTGAACCAGGAAGTAAAATAAAAAGGCAATTTCCGATCATTTTTTCTATGAGAAAAATAAATTTTTCGATAAATTTCCAATATATTTTGTCGATAATCGATCGATTTTTCATAGGACATTTTTCGATTATCGATAAATTTCTGATAGGAGATAACTTGTCCTATAAAAAAGTTCATCGCAGATGAGTTTTTTCTATAGAAAAGTTCATCGGAGATGAGTTTTTCCTATAGAAAAGTTCATCGGAGATGACTTTTCCTATAGAAAAGTTCATCGGAGATGAATTTTCCTATAGAAAAGTTCATCGGAAATGCCTTTTCGTATAGAAAAGTTTATCGTAGATGATTTTTCAAATAGAAAAGTACACATCGGAGATGACTTTTCCCATAGAAAAGTTCATCGGAGGTGAGATTTTTCCTATAGAAAAGTTCATCGGTGATGAGTTTTTCCTATAGAAAATGAGAAAAATTTATCGGAGATGATCTTTTCAATGGGAAAATTTGTCGGAGATGAGTTTTCCAATAGATAAGTACATGGGCGCCACCGTGGTGCAATGGTTAGCACGTCCGCCTTGCACTCACAAGGTCTGCGGTTCGTATCCTAGGCCAAGCAACATCAAATTTTCAACGGTGGCAAATTCCCCCTCAGTAATGCTGGCGACATTTCCTGAGTATTTAAGCCATGAAAAACTTCTCTACAAGTGGTGTCGCAAGACACGCCGTTCGGACTCGGCAATAAAAAGTAGGTCCCATATCATTGAGCCAATATAAATCGGCGTGCACTCATTGATATGAGAGAAGTCTTGCTTGTCCCATCTGGGATGTTTGTGGAACAATTATAAGTACATCGGAGATGACTTTTCCCATAGAAAAGCTCATCGGAGATGACTTACTTCGGAGATTACTTTTCATGTGGAAAATTTCGCCGGAGATGACTTTTCCTGTAGAAGAGTTCATCGGAGATGACTTTTAATATAGAAAAGGTCATCGGAGATGTTTTTCCTATAGAAAAGTTCATCGGAGATGACTTTTCCTATAGAAAAGTTCATCGGATATGAATTTTTCTATAGAAAAGTTCATCGGAAATGACTTTTCTTATTGAAAAGTTCATCGGAGATGAAAGTTCATCCGATGAAAATTTTCCCAAACAAAAGTTCATCCGATGAACATTTTCCCAAAGAAAAGTTCATCTGATGAACATTTCCCCAAAGAAAAGTTCATCCGAAGAACATTTGCCTATAGGAAAGTTTTTTTCCTATGGAAAAGTTAATCGGAGATGAGTTTTTCCTATAGAAAAGTTCATCGGACGATGACTTTTCCTATAGAAAAGTTCATCGGAGATGACTTTTCCTATAGAAAAGTTCATCGGAGATGACTTTTCCTATAGAAAAGTTCATCGGAGATGAGTTTTTCCTATAGAAAAGTTTATCGTAGATGATTTTTCAAATAGAAAAGTACATCGGATATGACTTTTCCCATAGAAAAGTTCATCGGAGATGAGATTTTTCCTATAGAATAGTTCATCGGAGATAAGTTTAGTTTATCGGTGATGAGTTTTTCCTATAGAAAAGTTCACCGGAGTTGATTTTTCCTATAGAAAAGTTAATCGGAAAATGCTTTTTCTATAGAAAGTTCATCGGAGATGACTTTTTCCTATAGAAAAGTTCATCGGACGATGACTTTTCCTATAGAAAAGTTCATCGGAGATGACTCTTTTCCTATAGAGATAATTTTTCCTATAGAAAAGTTAATCGGAGATGACTTTTCCTATAGAAAAGTTCATCGCAGATGACTTTTCCTATAGAAATTTAATCGGAGATGACTTTTTCTATAGAAAAGTTAATCGGAGATGACTTTTACTATAGAAATGTACATCGGAGATGACTTTTCCTATAGAAAAGTTCATCGGAGATGACTCTTTTCCTATAGAGATTATTTTTCCTATAGAAAAGTTAATCGGAGATGACTTTTCCTACAGAAAAGTTCATCGGAGATGACTTTTCCTATAGAAAAGTTCATCGCAGATGACTTTTCCTATAGAAATTTAATCGGAGATGACTTTTCCTATAGAAAAGTTAATCGGAGATGACTTTTCCTATAGAAAAATTCATCGGAGATGACTTTTCCTATAGAAAAGTTAATCGGAGATGACTTTTCCTATAGAAAAGTTAATCGGAGATGACTTTTCCTATAGAAAAGTTAATCGGAGATGACTTTTCCTATAGAAAAGTTCATCGGAGATGACTTTTCCTATAGAAAAGTTCATCGGAGATGACTTTTCCTATAGAAAAGTTAATCGGAGATGACTTTTCCTACAGAAAAGTTAATCGGATATGACTTTTCCTATAGAAAAGTTCATCGGAGATGACTTTTCCTATAGAAAAGTTCATCGGCGATGACTTTTTCCTATAGAAAAGTTCATCGGACGATGACTTTTTCCTATAGAAAAGTTCATCGGACGATGACTTTTCCTATAGAAAAGTTCATCAGAGATGACTTTTCCTATAGAAAAAGTTCATCGGAGATGACTTTTTCCTATAGAAAAGTTCATCGGAGATGACTTTTTCCTATAGAAAAGTTCATCAGAGATAACTTTTTCCTATAGAAAAGTTCATCAGAGATGACTTTTTCCTATAAAAAAGTTCATCGGAGATGACTTTTCCTATAGAAAAGTTCATTGGAGATGACTTTTTCCTAAAGAGAAGTTCATCGGAGATGACTTTTTCCTATAGAACAGTTCATCGGAGATGACTCTTTTCCTATAGAGATGATTTTTCCTATAGAAAAGTTAATCGGAGATGACTTTTCCTATAGAAAAGTTCATCGCAGATGACTTTTCCTATAGAAATTTAATCGGAGATGACTTTTCCTATAGAAAAGTTAATCGGAGATGACTTTTCCTATAGAAAAGTTCATCGGAGATGACTTTTCCTATAGAAAAGTTCATCGGAGATGACTTTTCCTATAGAAAAGTTCATCGGAGATGACTTTTCCTATAGAAAAGTTCATCGGAGATGACTTTTCCTATAGAAAAGTTCATCGGAGATGACTTTTCCTATAGAAAAGTTAATCGGAGATGACTTTTCCTACAGAAAAGTTAATCGGATATGACTTTTCCTATAGAAAAGTTCATCGGAGATGACTTTTCCTATAGAAAAGTTCATCGGAGATGACTTTTCCTATAGAAAAGTTCATCGGAGATGACTTTTTCCTATAGAAAAGTTCATCGTACGATGACTTTTTCCTATAGAAAAGTTCATCGGACGATGACTTTTCCTATAGAAAAGTTCATCGGAGATGACTTTTCCTATAGAAAAAGTTCATCGGAGATGACTTTTTCCTATAGAAAAGTTCATCGGAGATGACTTTTTCCTATAGAAAAGTTCATCAGAGATAACTTTTTCCTATAGAAAAGTTCATCAGAGATGACTTTTTCCTATAGAAAAGTTCATCGGAGATGACTTTTCCTATAGAAAAGTTCATTGGAGATGACTTTTCCTATAGAAAATTTCATCGGAGATGACTTTTCCTATAGAAAATTTCATCGGAGATGACTTTTCCTATAGAAAAGTTCATCGGAGATGACTCTTTTCCTAGAGAAAAGTTCATCGGAGATGACTCTTTTCCTATAGAAAAGTTCATCGGAGATGACTCTTTTCCTATAGAAAAGTTCATCGGAGATGACTCTTTTCCTATAGAAAAGTTCATCGGAGATGACTCTTTTCCTATAGAAAAGTTCATCGGAGATGACTCTTTTCCTATAGAAAAGTTCATCGGAGATGACTTATCCTATAGATAAGTTCATCGGAGATGACTTTTCCTATAGAAAAGTTCATCGGAGATGACTTTTCCTATAGAAAAGTTCATCGGAGATGACTTTTCCTATAGAAAAGTTCAACGGAGATGACTTTTCCTATAGAAAGGTTCAACGGAGATGACTTTTCCTATAGAAAGGTTCATCGAAGATGACTCTTTTCCTATAGAAAAGTTCATCGGAGATGACTTTTCCTATAGAAAGGTTCATCGAAGATGACTCTTTTCCTATAGAAAAGTTCATCGGAGATGACTTTTCCTATAGAAAAGTTCATCGGAGATGACTTTTCCTATAGAAAAGTTCAACGGAGATGACTTTTCCTATAGAAAGGTTCATCGAAGATGACTCTTTTCCTATAGAAAAGTTCATCGGAGATGACTTTTCCTATAGAAAGGTTCATCGAAGATGACTCTTTTCCTATAGAAAAGTTCATCGGAGATGACTTTTCCTATAGAAAGGTTCATCGAAGATGACTCTTTTCCTATAGAAAAGTTCATCGGAGATGACTTTTCCTATAGAAAAGTTCATCGGAGATGACTTTTCCTATAGAAAAGTTCAACGGAGATGACTTTTCCTATAGAAAATTTCATCGGAGATGACTTTTCCTATAGAAAAGTTCATCGGAGATGACTCTTTTCCTATAGAAAAGTTCATCGGAGATGACTCTTTTCCTATAGAAAAGTTCATCGGAGATGACTCTTTTCCTATAGAAAAGTTCATCGGAGATGACTCTTTTCCTATAGAAAAGTTCATCGGAGATGACTCTTTTCCTATAGAAAAGTTCATCGGAGATGACTCTTTTCCTATAGAAAAGTTCATCGGAGATGACTTATCCTATAGAAAAGTTCATCGGAGATGACTTTTCCTATAGAAGAGTTCATCGGAGATGACTTTTCCTATAGAAAAGTTCAACGGAGATGACTTTTCCTATAGAAAGGTTCAACGGAGGTGACTTTTCCTATAGAAAAGTTCTTTGGAGATGACTTTTCCTATGGAAAAGTTCATCGGAGATGACTTTTCCTATAGAAAAGTTTATCGTAGATGATTTTTCCTAGAGAAAAGTTCATCGGTGATGACTTTTCCTATAGAAAAGTTCATCGGAGATGACTTTTCCTATGGAAAAGTTCATCGGAGATGACTTTTCCTATAGAAAAGTTAATCGTAGATGATTTTTCCTATAGAAAAGTTAATCGTAGATGATTTTTCCTATAGAAAAGTTCATCGGTGATGACTTTTCATATAGAAAAGTTCATCGGAGATGACCTTTCCTATAGAATAGTTCATCGGAGATGACTTTTCCTATAGAATAGTTCATCGGAGATGACTTTTCCTATAGAAAAGTTCATCGGAGATGACTTTTCCTATAGAAAAGTTCATCGGAGATGACTTTTCCTATAGAAAAGTTCATCGGAGATGACTTTTCCTATAGAAAAGTTCATCGGAGATGACTTTTCCTATAGAAAAGTTCATCGGAGATGACCTTTCCTATAGAATAGTTCATCGGAGATGACTTTTCCTATAGAATAGTTCATCGGAGATGACTTTTCCTATAGAATAGTTCATCGGAGATGACTTTTCCTATGAAAAATTTATCGGAGATGACTTTTCCTATAGAAAAGTTCATCGGAGATGACTTTTCCTATAGAATAGTTCATCGGAGATGACTTTTCCTATAGAAAAGTTCATCGGAGATGACCTTTCCTATAGAAAAGTTCATCGGAGATGTCTTTTCCTACAGAAAAGTTCATCGGAGATGACTTTTCCTATAGAAAAGTTCATCGGATATGACTTTTCCTATAGAAAAGTTCATCGGAGATGACTTTTCCTATAGAAAAGTTCATCGGAGATGACTTTTCCTATAGAAAAGTTCATCGGAGATGACTTTTCCTATAGAAAAGTTCATCGGAGATGACCTTTCCTATAGAATAGTTCATCGGAGATGACTTTTCCTATAGAATAGTTCATCGGAGATGACTTTTCCTATAGAATAGTTCATCGGAGATGACTTTTCCTATGAAAAATTTATCGGAGATGACTTTTCCTATAGAAAAGTTCATCGGAGATGACTTTTCCTATAGAATAGTTCATCGGAGATGACTTTTCCTATAGAAAAGTTCATCGGAGATGACCTTTCCTATAGAAAAGTTCATCGGAGATGTCTTTTCCTACAGAAAAGTTCATCGGAGATGACTTTTCCTATAGAAAAGTTCATCGGATGACTATAGAAAAGTTCATCGGAGATGACTTTTCCGCTAGAAAAGTTCATCGGAGATGACTTTTCCGCTAGAAAAGTTCATCGGAGATGACTTTTCCGCTAGAAAAGTTCATCGGAGATGACTTTTCCTATAGAAAAGTTTATCGGAGATGACTTTTCCTATAGAAAGTTCATCGGAGATGACTTTTCCTATAGTTCGGAGATGAATTTGGAAAAGTTCGTCGGAGATGGCATTTCCTATAGAAAAGTTCGTCGGAGATGACTTTTCCTATAGAAAAGTTCATCGGAGATGACTTTTCCTATATAAAAGTTCATCGGAGATGACTTTTCCTATAGAAAGGTTCATCGAAGATGACTCTTTTCCTATAGAAAAGTTCATCGGAGATGACTTTTCCTATAGAAAGGTTCATCGAAGATGACTCTTTTCCTATAGAAAAGTTCATCGGAGATGACTTTTCCTATAGAAAAGTTCATCGGAGATGACTTTTCCTATAGAAAGGTTCATCGAAGATGACTCTTTTCCTATAGAAAAGTTCATCGGAGATGACTTTTCCTATAGAAAGGTTCATCGAAGATGACTCTTTTCCTATAGAAAAGTTCATCGGAGATGACTTTTCCTATAGAAAAGTTCATCGGAGATGACTTTTCCTATAGAAAAGTTCAACGGAGATGACTTTTCCTATAGAAAATTTCATCGGAGATGACTTTTCCTATAGAAAAGTTCATCGGAGATGACTCTTTTCCTATAGAAAAGTTCATCGGAGATGACTCTTTTCCTATAGAAAAGTTCATCGGAGATGACTCTTTTCCTATAGAAAAGTTCATCGGAGATGACTCTTTTCCTATAGAAAAGTTCATCGGAGATGACTCTTTTCCTATAGAAAAGTTCATCGGAGATGACTCTTTTCCTATAGAAAAGTTCATCGGAGATGACTTATCCTATAGAAAAGTTCATCGGAGATGACTTTTCCTATAGAAGAGTTCATCGGAGATGACTTTTCCTATAGAAAAGTTCAACGGAGATGACTTTTCCTATAGAAAGGTTCAACGGAGGTGACTTTTCCTATAGAAAAGTTCTTTGGAGATGACTTTTCCTATGGAAAAGTTCATCGGAGATGACTTTTCCTATAGAAAAGTTTATCGTAGATGATTTTTCCTACAGAAAAGTTCATCGGTGATGACTTTTCCTATAGAAAAGTTCATCGGAGATGACTTTTCCTATGGAAAAGTTCATCGGAGATGACTTTTCCTATAGAAAAGTTAATCGTAGATGATTTTTCCTATAGAAAAGTTAATCGTAGATGATTTTTCCTATAGAAAAGTTCATCGGTGATGACTTTTCATATAGAAAAGTTCATCGGAGATGACCTTTCCTATAGAATAGTTCATCGGAGATGACTTTTCCTATAGAATAGTTCATCGGAGATGACTTTTCCTATAGAAAAGTTCATCGGAGATGACTTTTCCTATAGAAAAGTTCATCGGAGATGACTTTTCCTATAGAAAAGTTCATCGGAGATGACTTTTCCTATAGAAAAGTTCATCGGAGATGACCTTTCCTATAGAATAGTTCATCGGAGATGACTTTTCCTATAGAATAGTTCATCGGAGATGACTTTTCCTATAGAATAGTTCATCGGAGATGACTTTTCCTATGAAAAATTTATCGGAGATGACTTTTCCTATAGAAAAGTTCATCGGAGATGACTTTTCCTATAGAATAGTTCATCGGAGATGACTTTTCCTATAGAAAAGTTCATCGGAGATGACCTTTCCTATAGAAAAGTTCATCGGAGATGTCTTTTCCTACAGAAAAGTTCATCGGAGATGACTTTTCCTATAGAAAAGTTCATCGGATATGACTTTTCCTATAGAAAAGTTCATCGGAGATGACTTTTCCTATAGAAAAGTTCATCGGAGATGACTTTTCCTATAGAAAAGTTCATCGGAGATGACTTTTCCTATAGAAAAGTTCATCGGAGATGACCTTTCCTATAGAATAGTTCATCGGAGATGACTTTTCCTATAGAATAGTTCATCGGAGATGACTTTTCCTATAGAATAGTTCATCGGAGATGACTTTTCCTATGAAAAATTGATCGGAGATGACTTTTCCTATAGAAAAGTTCATCGGAGATGACTTTTCCTATAGAATAGTTCATCGGAGATGACTTTTCCTATAGAAAAGTTCATCGGAGATGACCTATCCTATAGAAAAGTTCATCGGAGATGTCTTTTCCTACAGAAAAGTTCATCGGAGATGACTTTTCCTATAGAAAAGTTCATCGGATGACTATAGAAAAGTTCATCGGAGATGACTTTTCCGCTAGAAAAGTTCATCGGAGATGACTTTTCCGCTAGAAAAGTTCATCGGAGATGACTTTTCCTATAGAAAAGTTTATCGGAGATGACTTTTCCTATAGAAAGTTCATCGGAGATGACTTTTCCTATAGTTCGGAGATGAATTTGGAAAAGTTCGTCGGAGATGGCATTTCCTATAGAAAAGTTCGTCGGAGATGACTTTTCCTATAGAAAAGTTCATCGGAGATGACTTTTCCTATATAAAAGTTCATCGGAGATGACTTTTCCTATATAAAAGTTCATCGGAGATAACTTTTCCTTTAGAAAAGTTCATCGGATTTTCTATTGAAATGTAATTTTCGATGAAAATTTTAAAATTTATTTCTTAATTAATTTTATTTCTTAATTTATTTTGAAACTTCCATATTCCGCTTGTATTAATATGATGGTATATAGGACTGTTTGGGCGATTATAGAAAATAGTGTGGCCAAGTTAATTGTAACCATGCCTAAAATGTTGATATCTCGCCCAGTTAAACTACAGCTCAAAGTCAACTTTTCTAACTGTAAAGTAGAGAAAAAAATTTATTTTGTTTAGTTTTCTCTTAGGAGAGTGCTTACCTCTTGCTCCCCCTCTATCTTAAACTGAGTAGTGTTGTATTCATAAAGAATCGCCTGAGATTCCTTCATGGTGGCCATTACCCATTCACAAATCATGAAATAAAAATACATGTGGACGAGGATGCAGAGATAAAAACTATCACCAAACAGATAAACATAATTGTGCAGTTTTTGTCCTGATAACAGGATCCGCATTAACACCACATAGCCCACGATTGAGTTGGAGATAATCAGGTACAAAAGTATGCACAGCACTGTGGGACCATAGATTTCATTTAGCTGCAGTAATTTGCTGCGTAGCTGAGAGTAAATTAAACTCAACTTTGGATCCTGATAATTCGCCAGCAGCTGATAATTGATTTGGAATAGGCATTCGCGCAGATAACACAGCAGAATGGCATGTTGCAGCATGAACAAATGCTGGAACGCAATCATGCCCAGCAGAGGATACAACTCAATTGCCTTAAGGAATTGGCTCCGAAATGCCAGCTTGTAAATATCCACAATAACACTGCCAATGTGAGCACATGCCATTGCACCACTCAAATACAACCACTTCCGATGTCCGGTGTTCTTGGGTACATCCCGCAGACGATCAAAATACGAACATTGTATATCCATTATGGCCTCAAACCAGCGGCTCAGTTTCTTATCCCTTTGAATCCGCTCCAGGGTATGAACAAAAATGATTACTAAGCGCATCACCAGATTTAAGAAGTTGGCATATTTGGCCACAGGATTTTTCACAAACAACTGCGACTGGTGGCCGGCAAAGAGCACCGTGTATGGCATCCACAGAACAAAGAATATATTGCCGACTACAACATAGAATTTAACAAAGAAGTTTGCAGGAATTAGTTGCCTTTTTTCGAAATTAATTCTCAATAATGTTGAACCCAAATAAATGCTCAAATAAATTACAAATTTCATTAGAAAGCGATTCCAGTTCATTCTAACTGTACTCTTTGCGTTACTACCACTAACGAGGGCATTGTTGTGATATGGACGAACTCATTAAGGGTGAACTGAGTTGTAATTAAATATTGATAAACAAAATTATTGATAAACATCAGGTGAATCAGTCATCAGAGGAAATTACTTAGCAGAGACACAGTGGGGGATAATGAGCAGGAAGTAAGACAGGAAGGGTATTTCCGACATTTTTTTCTATGAAAAAGGACATTTTTCGATAAATTCTCAATATATTTTTATCGATAGGAAATTTCTGATAGGAAATTTTTCGATTATCGATAAATTTCGGATAGGAAAATTTTCGATTATCGATAAATTACTGATAAGAAATTTTTCGATTATCGATAAATTTCTGATAGGAAATTTTTTGATTATCGATAAATTTCTGATAGGAAATTTTTCGTGTATCGATAAATTTGTGATAAAAAATTATTCGATTATCGACAAATTTCTGATAGGCAATTTTTCGATTATCGATAAATTTCTGATGGAAATTTTTTGATTATCGATAAATTTGTGATAGAAAACTTTTCGATTATCGACAAATTTCTGATGGAAATTTTTCGATTATCGATAAATTTCTGATAGGAAATTTTTCGATTGTCGTTAAATTTCTGATAGGAAATTGTTCGATTATCGATAAACTTCTGATAGGAAATTATTCGATTATCGATAAATTTCTAATAGCAAATTCTTCAATTATCGCTAAATTTCTGAGTGGAAATTTTCTATTATCGATAAATTTGTGATAGGCAAATTTTCGATTATTGGTAAATTCCTGATAGGAAATTTTTCGATTATGGAAAAATTTCTGATATAAAATTTTTCGTGTATCGATAAATTTGTGATAGAAAATTATTCGATTATCGACAAATTTCTGATAGGCAATTTTTCGATTATCGATAAATTTCTGATGGAAATTTTTTGATTATCGATAAATTTGTGATAGAAAATTTTTCGCTTATCGACAAATTTCTGATGGAAATTTTTCGATTATCGATAAATTTCTGATAAAAAATATTTTTTGATTATCGATCAATTTCTGATAGGAAATTTTTCCATCATCGATAAATTTCTGATAGAAATTTTTAGATTATCGATAAATTACTGATAGGAAATTTTTCGATTATCCATAAATTTCTGATAAGGAATTTTTCGATTATCGATAAATTTCTGATAGGAAATTTTTCGATTATCGATAAATTTCTGATCGATACTTTCTATCAGATATTTATCGATAATCGAAAAATTTCCTATAAATTTATCGATAAATTTCGGATAGGAATAATTTCCTATCAGTATTTTTCGATAAATTTATCGACATATTTTTTATCAGAAATTTATCGATAATCGAACAATGTCCCATCAGAAATTTATCGATAATCCAATATTTCCTATCACAATTTTATAAATAATCTAAAAATTTGCTATAAGAAATTTATCGATAATCGAAAAATTTCCTATCACAAATTTATCGATAATCGAAAAATTTCCTATCACAAATTTATCGATAATAAAATTTCCTATCAGAAATTTATCGATAATCGAATATTTCCTATCAGATGTTTATCTATAATCGAAAAACTTCCTATCAGAAATTTCCTATCGAAAAATGTCCTATTAGAAATGTATCGATAATTGAAAAATGTCCTATTAGAAGTTTCCTATCACAAATTTATCGATAATCGAAAAAATTCCTATAAGAAATTTATCGATAATCAAAAAATTTCCTATCAAAAATTTATCGATAATCGACAAATTTACTATCAGAAATTTATCGATAATCGAAAAATTTACTATCAGAAATTTATCGATAATCGAAAAATTTACTATCAGAAATTTATCGATAATCGAAAAATTTCCTATCGAAAACTTATCGATAATCGAAAAATTTACTATCAGAAATTTATCGATAATCGAAAAATTTACTATCAGAAATTTATCGATAATCGAAAAATTTTCTATCAGAAAGTTCATACTAGTTCATACTATGAAAAGTCGAAACGCTCTTCCGATGAACTTTTTCCTATAAAAAAAATCGTCCGATGACCCTTTTCAGAAAAGTTCATCCGATAAACAATCGATAAATTTCTGATAATCGAAACCTGATAATCGATTATCGCTAAATTTCTGATAAGAAATTTTCGATTATCGATAAATTTCTGAAATTTCAGAAATTTATCGATAATCGAAAAATTTCCTATTAGAACTTTATCGATAATCGAAAATTGTCCTATCAGATATTTATCAATAATCGAAAAATTTCCTATAAGAAATTTATCGATAAGCGAAAAAATTCCTATAAGAAATTTATCGATAATCAAAAAATTTCCTATCAAAAATTTATCGATAATCGAAAAATTTACTATCAGAAATTTATCGATAATCGAAAAATTTACTATCAGAAATTTATCGATAATCGAAAAATTTCCTATCGAAAACTTATCGATAATCGAAAAATTTACTATCAGAAATTTATCGATAATCGAAAAATTTCCTATCAGAAATTTAGCGATAATCGTAAAAATCGTATCGATAATCGAAATTTCAGAAATTTATCGATAATCGAAAATTTCTTATCAGAAATTTAGCGATAATCGATTATCAGGTTTCGATTATCAGAAATTTATCGATTGTTTATCGGATGAACTTTTCTGAAAAGGGTCATCGGACGATTTTTTTTATAGGAAAAAGTTCATCGGAAGAGCGTTTCGACTTTTCATAGTATGAACTAGTATGAACTTTCTGATAGAAAATTTTTCGATTATCGATAAATTTCTGATAGGAAATTATCGATGAAAGATTATCCGATGGATATTTTCTAGAGAAAATTAACCGATATTCACCAATAAAAAGGTTCAACCGAAAATTCTACACTCGCGCCTAGTGTCATCTTCTTCCCCAACAGGAATAAATTTAAAAAATCTTTCCGTTAATGACCATGAGTTTTGATTGACCATCACAAAAATCACAGTTTGCCCATTAATATCCATTCGGTATTTTCGAATTTTAGTTTCACACAATGCTTCGTGCGGCACGTTACCTAACGGTCTTGGTTTACTTATATTCTCTGCTTTTGGGTGTTGTTGCCTTTACCTATGACGTTGATACGGGATATGTGTGCAAGAAAACGACCTTAACCATCTATTGCCTCTTCATAAATCTTCTAACGCTGGCAGGAGTTGTCGCTTTTGCCCGAAACATGGAAATAAAAATGCAGAAGTCGGGACAACCAGATTTACACTACAAATTATTGGTGACCATGACCATAATACGTATCACTGGAGTCTTAATGGTCTTGGCTGTCAATTGGTTGCGCCGTAATGATTTCGTAAACAATCTGAATTTGCTGCAAGAATTTCGTGCTCGTTATTTGCGAAAGATTCGGAATCATGAGAAACATTTGGATTTTTTTAATCAACAAATTGTTTTGAAATTTTTAATTGGCGGTTTATCTGAAATGGTGATGTTTTTTGGTACAATACAAATTATGCATCAGATTTTTGAGGTCAATAATCCGGTGATTTTGACAATTTTGGGTCTAATGTCGACTGTCTTAAATTTAATGTCCTCCCACTATTTCTTCATTGTGCTTAATTTGCAAATCCTGTTTCGAATTATGATTGATGAATTGAAGAGCCTGCTGAGGACAATGGAAGAACTCTTTCGCCGGCACTACCGCAACCGTATTGGCCAAGGGCTCTTCAGTATTCTGTGCTGTCAATTATCCGATGATTTGGACTATTTGGCCCGCAACCATTCGGAGTTGCAGTTACTGGGCGACAAAATCAATCGTATGTTCTACATCCAGGGTTGCTGTGTCTTTTTGGTTTTGTATTTGAACAACATTTGTATTTTCCACATTTCAACCAAACGGTTTTATATGCTCTACCATTGGCTGTTTTGCTTTACTATGCCGATTCGTTTATGCTGATCTATATGATATTGGGTTATTTCGATACCATCACAAAACCCAGTGAATTGTTGAAAGATTGCCAAGCATGGCTGCCAATATTGGACACAAGGTTGGAGGAGAGTGTAAGCAAATGTGTGGTGCATAATTTTAGGCAGTGCTGTAGCATTCATAAGTTTGTTCTCTTTTTACAGGCTCAGCTGTTCTCGATCAAAATGGCTGCTTTCCCAATAAGTCGTCAATTGTTGTATCTCTTCGATGTTACCCGGCCCATGGTTTTTGCAACAATTAGTTCCACCCTAACAAATGCCATTGTGCTAATGCAATATGATTATAAATATAGTAAAATAAAAAATTAGTAATTTTTCCTTATAGAAAGAATATTCTCCTTATATCTCCTTAGCAGCGGATGTGAATTTTTTATATATTTTTCAATATTAATCTTCTAGAGGAAAACGTTCATCGGATGAACTTTTCTATAGGAAAATGTTCATCGGATAAACTTGTCTCTAGGAAGATGTTCAACGAATGAATTTTTCTATAGGAAAGGGTTCATCGAATGAACTTTTCTATAGGAAAAGGTTCATCGAATGAAATTTTCTATAGGAAAAGGTTCATCGAATGAAATTTTCTATAGGAAAAGGTTCTTCGGATGAACTTTTCTATAGGAAAAGGTTCACCGGATGAACTTTTCTATAAGAAAAGGTTCATCGAATGAACTTTTCTATAGGAAAATGTTCATCGAATTAACTTTTCTATAGGAAAAGGTTCATCGGATGAACTTTTCTCTAGGAAAAGGTTCATCGGATGAACTTTTCTCTAGGAAAAGGTTCATCGGATGAACTTTTCTATAGGATGAACTTTTCTATAGGAAAGGGTTCATCGGGTGAACCTTTCTATAGGAAAAGGTTCATCGGATGAACTTTTCTATAAGAAAAGGTTCATCGAATGAACTTTTCTATAGGAAAATGTTCATCGAATTAACTTTTCTATAGGAAAAGGTTCATCGAATGAAATTTTCTATAGGAAAAGGTTCTTCGGATGAACTTTTCTATAGGAAAAGGTTCACCGGATGAACTTTTCTATAAGAAAAGGTTCATCGAATGAACTTTTCTATAGGAAAATGTTCATCGAATTAACTTTTCTATAGGAAAAGGTTCATCGGATGAACTTTTCTCTAGGAAAAGGTTCATCGGATGAACTTTTCTATAGGATGAACTTTTCTATAGGAAAGGGTTCATCGGGTGAACCTTTCTATAGAAAAAGGTTCATCGGATGACCTTTTCTATAATAAAAGGTTCATCGGATGAACTTTTCTATAGGAAAAGGTTCATTGGAAGATCTTTTCTATAGGAAAATGTTCATCGGATGAACTTTTCTATGGGAAAATATTCATAGGATAAATTTGTCTCTAGAAAGATGTTCATTGAATGAAGTTTTCTTTAGGAAAATGTTCACCGGATGAACTTTTCTATAGGAAAAGGTTCATCGAATGAACTTTTCTATAGGAAAATGTTCATCGGATGAACTCTTCTATAGAAAAAAGGTTCAGCGGATGAAATTTTCTATAGGAAAATGTTCATGGGATGAACTTTTCTATAGGAAAAGGTTCATTGGATGAACTTTTTCTATAGGAAAAGGTTCATCGGATGAACTTTTCTATAAGAAACGGTTCATCGGATGAACTTTTCTATAGGAAAATATTCATCGGATGAAGTTTCTATAGGAAAAGTTTAATCGGATGAACTTTTCTATAGGAAAATGCTCATCGGATGAACTTTTATATGGGAAAAGGTTCTTCGGATTAACCTTTCTATAGGAAAAGTTTCATCGAATGAATTTTTCTTTAGGAAAATGTTCACCGTATAAACTTTTCTATAGGAAAAGGTTCATCGGATGAACTTTTCTATAGGAAGAGGTTCATCGGATAAACTTTTCTATAGGAAAAGGTTCATCGGATGAACTTTTCTATAGGAAAGGGTTCATCGGGTGAACTTTTCTATAGGAAAAGGTTCATAGGATGAACTTTTCTCTAAGAAAAGGTTCATCGGATGAATTTTCTATAAGAAAAGGTTCATCGGATGAACTTTTCTATAGGAAAATGTTCATCGAATGAACTTTTCTATAGGAAAAGTTTCATCGAATGAACTTTTCTATAGGAAAATGTTCATCGGATGAACTCTTCTATAGAAAAAGGTTCATCGGATGCAATTTTCTATAGGAAAATATTCATGGGATGAACTTTTCTATAGGAAAAGGTTCATTAGATGAACTTTTTCTATAGGAAAAGGTTCATCGGATGAACTTTGTCTCTAGGAAAAGGTTCACCGGATGCACTTTTCTATAAGAAACGGTTCATCGATTGAACTTTTCTATAGGAAAATATTCATCGGATGAAGTTTTTATAGGAAAAGGTTAATCGGATGAATTTTTCTATAGGAAAAGGTTCATCGGATTAACCTTTCTATAGGAAAAGGTTCATCGAATGAATTTTTATTTAGGATAATGTTCACCGTATAAACTTTTCTATAGGAAAAGGTTCATCGGATGAACTTTTCTATAGGAATAGGTTCATCGGATAAACTTTTCTATAGAAAAAGGTTCATCGGATGAACTTTGCTATAAGTAAGGGTTCATCGGGTGAACTTTTCTTAAAGAAAAGTTCATCCGATGAGTTTTCTATAAGAAAAGGTTCATCGGATGAACTTTTTTATAGGAAAATGTTCATCGAATTAACTTTTCTATAGGAAAATGTGCATCGGAAACCTTTCTATAGGAAAATGTTCATCGAATAAATTTTTTATGGGAAAATGTTCATCGGATGAACTTTTCTATAGGAAAATGTTCATCGGATGAACTTTTCTATAGGAAAAGGTTCTTCGGATGAACTTTTCTATAGGAAAATGTTCATCGGATGAACTTTTCTATAGGAAAAGGCTAATGGGATGAACTTCTGTATTGGCAAATTTTCATTGGATAATTTTTTCTATAAGAAATATTCACCGGGTGAACTTTTCTAAACGACAATGTTCGTCGGATGAACTTTTCTATAGCAGTAGGTTCAGCGGGTGAACATTTCTGTAGCAAAAGGTTCATTGGATGAACTTTCTATTGGAAAAGGTTGAGCGGTGAACTTTCCTATAGGAAAAGGTTCATCGAATAAACTTTCGTATTAGAAAAAATTCATTGGATGAACTGTTCTATAGCAAAATGTTTATCGGATGAACTTTTCTTTAGGAAAAGGTTCATCGAATGAACTTTTCTATAGAAAAATGTTCATTGGATGAATTTTTCTATGGGAAAATGCTCATCGGATGAACTTTTTATAGGAAAATGTTCATAGGATGAACTTTTCTATAGGAAAAGGTTCATCGGATGAACTTTTCTATAGGAAGACGTTCATCGTATGAACTTTTCCATAGGAAAAGGTTCATGGGATGAACTATTTTATAGGAAAATGTTCATCGGATGAACTTTTCTATAGGAAAAGGTTTATCGGATTAACTCTTCTATAGAAATATGTTTATCGGATGAATTTTCTATGGAAAAATGTTCGTCGGGTGAACTTTTCTATAGGAAAAAGTTCGTCGGATGAAATGTTCGATAGGAAAAGGTTCATCGAATGAACTTTTCTTTAGGAAAAGATTCATCAGATTAATTTTTTGTAGGAAAAAGTCCATAAGATGAACTTTTCTATATTCATCGGATGAACTTTTCCATGGGAAAAGGTTCATCGGATGAACTTTTCTATAGGTAAAGGTTAATCGGATGAATTTTTCCATATGAAAAGGTTCATCGGGTGAACTTTTCTATAGGAAAGGTTCATCGGATGAGCTTTTCTAAAGGAAAAGGCTCATCGGATGAACTTCTCTATTGGACAAATTTATATAAGAAATATTCAGCGGGTGAACTTTTCTAAAGGATAATGTTCGTCGGATGAACTTTTCTATAGGAAAAGTTTCATTGGGTGAACTTTTCTATGGGAAAATGTTCATCTGATGAACATTTCTATAGCAAAAATGTTCATCGGATGAACTTTTCTATTGGAAAAGGTTTATCAGATGAACTTTCCTATAGGAAGAAAAATTCATTGGATGAACTTTTCTATAGCAAAATGTTCATCGGATGAAATTTTCTTTAGGAAAAAGTTTATCGGATGAAATTTTCCATAGGAAAAAAGTTTCATCGGATGAACTGTTCTATAGGAAAAGGTTCATCGGATGAACTTTTCTATAGGAAAAGGTTCATCGGATGAACTTTTCTATAGGAAGACGTTCATCGTATGAACTTTTCCATAGGAAAAGGTTCATGGGATGAACTATTTTATAGGAAAATGTTCATTGGATGAATTTTTCTACAGGAAAAGGTTCATTAGAGTAACTTTTTGTAGGAAAAGGTCCATAAGATGAACTTTTCCATAGGAAAAGGTACATCGGATGAACTTTTCTATAGGAAAATCTTCATCGGATGAACTTTTCTGTAGGAAAAGGTTCATCGGATAAATTTGTCTCTTAGAACATGTTCATCGAATGAATTTTTCTTTAGGAAAATATTCACCGGATGAATTTTTCTATGGGAAAATGTTCTTCGGTTGAACTTTTCTATAGGAAAATGCTCATCGGATGAACTTTTCTTTAGCAAAAGGTTCAGCGGATAAATTTTTCTATAGGAAAAGGTTCATCGGATGACCTTTCCTGTAGGAAAAAAGTCATCGGAGGAACTTTTCTTTACGAAAAGGATCATCAGATTAACTTTTTTTGTAGGAAAAGGTCCATAAGATGAATTTCTCTATAGGAAAAGGATCATCATCGGATGAACTTTTGGCAAGTGTTCATCGTATGATTTTTTCTATAGCAAAATGTTCATCGGTTGAACTTTTCTATAGGAAAATGTTGAACGGATGAACTATGGGAAAATATTTATCAGACCTTTCAATAGAAAAAGTCTATCGAATGAACTGTTTCATAGAAAAAGTGTATTGAATGAACTTTTAATAAGAAAAAAGTAATCGAAGATGACTTTTCCGATAGAGTATTTCAATAGACTTAACTTGTGTTATGGAAAACTTCATGGGGAATGACTTTTTTCATAGAATAGTTCATCGGAAATGGCATTTCCTACAAAAAATGTCATCGGGTATGACTTTTCCCATAGAAGTGTTCATCGGAGATTACTTTTCTTGTGGAAAATTTCGACTGAGATTTTTTCTTATACAAATTTTCAAATTGTTTGTATAGAGAAATTCATTGGGTTTGACTTTTCTCGTAAAAGGTTAATCGAAGATTAAATTTTTTACAGAATCTAAAGGTTAATATTTCGTTATTAGTGAAATAACCATGACGTCAAGGTGTCGACGTATTCCATGAAAATGCAGTTTGTCTATAGATAGATAACCACTGCCATGTGATATCAGTTGGAATATCAGAAATTACTGTCATTAGGATGGAGGTTAATTGAAAAGATTATTTTTCAATATTGCCATCGAAGTTTGAAATCTGATAGAAAGACATATGGGCCATTCATAAAGAGTTGTTGGGATGATTTCTTTTTTAAACGAACTTTGGTCTATATAGAATAAAACATCGGATGATCTGTTGCCTCTAAGAAAAATCATCTGATGGACCGTTTCTTAAAAATGAATCAAAAGGACAATTGCCTTTGGAAAATTAATCTCATGTTCCCATGTGCAATGCAATGGTCCATATTTTGTTATAATTAAAACAAAAAATCCCAACAACGGATTTCAAGGCTGTCTGTCTCAATAGTCTCCAACTTAAAGAAGTAAACAATCAAGTTAAACTCAGCAAAACCATGAGACGCTCCACCCGTTGGATGTTGGCCTTCTTCTATTGGAGTTCGCAAATATTTGCCATCGTGCCATTCGGTTATGATTTCGAGAAGAGGGAAATCTATACTTCACTCTCACTGACCTTGTATTGCATTGTGGCTAATGTGGGAATGCTGACCCTGATACCGCTCCTCTGGGATGTACAAATGAATCCACAAAACATGTATGAGAAGGACTTGCATGTAATAATCACAGCCATAACAACACTGGTGGAAATTTTGGCTGTTCTGATCACGGTGATAATCATATGGCTGCAACGTCAGGAGTTTATGGAAGTAGTGAGCAAATTTCTGCACCTACGTAGATTCATCTTGGAGAAGTGGATTCCTTATGAAAAACAAAAAACAAAGTATGAAAATGCCATTCGATTGAAATTCTACTGGAGTTTATTGGCCCACGTTTGCATTATTTTCGGCTATACCGATTTCTTTCAACAACATTTCCACATGAATGGATTCTTGGTGGTGCTGCTCGCAATGTTTGTTTTTCTTGCAACTGTTAATATGTTACTGGAACTTCTTAACGGGGAACTGAAAAAGGTTCTGGAATGTTCGGATTTGTTGTCACGTTTTGAATATTTGAAGCAGATTCATGCTGTCGACTTTGAACGTCAGTGCACTAAACTTGCCAATGAACTGGACAACTTAGCCGCAGTCCAATATCAAATGTTTCAGATTTTGAATCGCATTATTCGCATCTTTGGCGTACAAATTATCGGCGATATCCTTGTGGTATATCTTAGCAACATAGGAGTCTTTTATATATCCTATATGATCCTGCAGCATTCCTATATGAGGGAAATCTATGGCACAGCTGTCATATACACATCGATTTCTCTAGTCGTCTACTACATGGATTTGAAATTGTTTATATTCCAAATATTCCGAGTGGAAGAGCTCTTTACAGAAACGGGAGAAGTGTTGAGGCTTCGTGATATGTTCGAGTCGAATTTGAGTGAACGTTTGGAGAATAGTGTGAGTATACTTTGTAGATATTTAAGAAAATAGACATAGCCATAAACGAACATGTTATCAATTGATCAAAAAGTTTATCGATAACCGAAAAAATTGCTCTAGAAAAATTTTCTATAGAAATTTTATTGGCGATCGAAAAATTCCCTATAAAAAATGTTGCCGAAAATCAAAAATTTTTCCATAGAAATTTTTTCGATTATCGGAAAAATTTACTATAGAAATCGATAATCGAAAAAATTTACTATAGAAATTTTATCGATAATCGAAAAAACTTACTATGGAAATTTTATCGATAATCGAAAAAATTTACTATAGAAATTTTATCGATAATCAAACAAATTTACTACAGAAATTTTATCGATAATTGAAAAAATTTTCTACAGAAATTTTATCGATAATTGAAAAAATTTACTATAGAAATTTTATCGATAATTGAAAAAATTTACTATAGAAATTTTATCGATAATCGAAAAAATTTACTATAGAAATTTTAGCGATAATCGAAAAAATTTACTATAGAAATTTTAGCGATAATCGAAAAAATTTACTATAGAAATTTTATCGATAATCAAAAAAACTTACTATAGAAATTTTATCGATAATCAAAAAAAACTTACTATAGAAATTTTATCGATAATCGAAAAAATTTACTATAGAAATTTTATCGATAATCGAAAAAATTTACTATAGAAATTTTATCGATAATCGAAAACATTTACTATAGAAATTTTATCGATAATCGAAAAAATATACTATAGAAATTTTATCGATAATCGAAAAAATTTACTATAGAAATTTTATCGATAATCGAAAAAATTTACTATAGAAATTTTATCGATAATCGAAAAAATTTACTATAGAAATTTTATCGATAATCGAAAAAATTTACTATAGAAATTTTATCGATAATCGAAAAAATTTACTATAGAAATTTTATCGATAATCGAAAAAATTTACTATAGAAATTTTATCGATAATCGAAAAAATTTACTATAGAAATTTTATCGATAATCGAAAAAATTTACTATAGAAATTTTATCGATAATCGAAAAAATTTACTATAGAAATTTTATCGATAATCGAAAAAATTTACTATAGAAATTTTATCGATAATCGAAAAAATTTACTATAGAAATTTTATCGATAATCGAAAAAATTTACTATAGAAATTTTATCGATAATCGAAAAAATTTACTATAGAAATTTTATCGATAATCGAAAAAATTTACTATAGAAATTTTATCGATAATCGAAAAAATTTACTATAGAAATTTTATCGATAATCGAAAAAATTTACTATAGGCATTTTATCGATAATCGAAAAAAAATACTATAGAAATTTTATCGATAATCGAAAAAAATTACTATAGAAATTTTATCGATAATCGAAAAAATTTACTATAGAAATTTTATCGATAATCGAAAAAATTTACTATAGAAATTTTATCGATAATCGAAAAAATTTACTATAGAAATTTTATCGATAATCGAAAAAATTTACTATAGAAATTTTATCGATAATCGAAAAAATTTACTATAGAAATTTTATCGATAATCGAAAAAATTTACTATAGAAATTTTATCGATAATCGAAAAAATTTACTATAGAAATTTTATCGATAATCGAAAAAATTTACTATAGGCATTTTATCGATAATCGAAAAAAAATACTATAGAAATTTTATCGATAATCGAAAAAAATTACTATAGAAATTTTATCGATAATCGAAAAAATTTACTATAGAAATTTTATCGATAATCAAAAAAAATTTACCATAGAAATTTTATCGATAATCGAAAAATTTCCCTTAGAAATTTTGTCGATAAATTTTCCAATTGAAATTTGGTCGATAATCGAAAATTTTCCTATTGAAATGTGGTCGACGATCGAAAAAATTGCTATAGAAATTTGGTCGACAATCGAAAAATTTTCAATAGAAATTTGGTCGATAATCGAAAAATTTCTTATTGAAATTTGGTCGATAATCGAACAAATTGCTATAGAAATTTGGTCGATAATCGAAAAATTTCCATTGCACCACGGTGGCATCGATAAAATTTACTATAGATATTTTATCGAAAATCGAAAAAAATTTACTATAGAAATTTGATCGATAATTAAAAATTTGGTCGATAATCGAAAAATTTCCCATAGAGATTTGATCGATAATCGAAAATTTTCCTATTGAAATTTGGTCGATAATCAAAAAAATTGCTATGGAAATTTGGTCGATAATCGAAAATCTTTCTATAGAAATTTGGTCGATAATCGAAAAATTTTCCATAGAAATTTGGTCGATAATCGAAAAATTTTCCATAGAAATTTGGTCGATAATCGAAAAATTTCCTATTGAAATTTGGTAGATTACCAAAAAAATTGTTATAGAAATTTGATCGATAATCGAAAAATTTGCTATAGAAAGTTGATCGATAATCGTAAAAATTGCTATAGAAATTTGGTCGATAATATAAAAATTTCCCCTAGAATTTGGTCGATAATCGAAAAATTTTCCATAGAAATTTGGTAGATTATCAAAAAAATTGTTATAGAAATTTGATCGATAATCGAAAAATTTGCTATAGAAAGTTGATCGATAATCGTAAAAATTGCTATAGAAATTTGGTCGATAATATAAAAATTTCCCCTAGAATTTGGTCGATAATCGAAAAATTTTCCATAGAAATATGGTAGATTATCAAAAAAATTGTTATAGAAATTTGATCGATAATCGAAAAATTTGCTATAGAAAGTTGATCGATAATCGTAAAAATTGCTATAGAAATTTGGTCGATAATATAAAAATTTCCCCTAGAATTTGGTCGATAATCGAAAAATTTTCCATAGAAATTTGGTAGACTATCAAAAAAATTGTTATAGAAATTTGATCGATAATCGAAAAATTTGCTATAGAAAGTTGATCGATAATCGTAAAAATTGCTATAGAAATTTGGTCGATAATATAAAAATTTCCCCTAGAATTTGGTCGATAATCGAAAAATTTTCCATAGAAATATGGTAGATTATCAAAAAAATTGTTATAGAAATTTGATCGATAATCGAAAAATTTGCTATAGAAAGTTGATCGATAATCGTAAAAATTGCTATAGAAATTTGGTCGATAATATAAAAATTTCCCCTAGAATTTGGTCGATAATCGAAAAATTTTCCATAGAAATTTGGTAGATTATCAAAAAAATTGTTATAGAAATTTGATCGATAATCGAAAAATTTGCTATAGAAAGTTGATCGATAATCGAAAAATTTTCCATAGAAATTTGGTCGATAATCGAAATATTTCCTATTGAAATTTGGTCGATAATCAAATAAAATGCTATAGCAATTTGGTTGATAATCGAAAATTTCCTATTGAAATTTGGTCGATAATCGAAAAATTTCCTATTGAAATTTGGTCGATAACCGAAAAAATTGCTATAAAAATTTGGTCGATAATCGAAAAATTTCCCCTAGAATTTGGTCGATAATCGAAAAATTTTCCATAGAAATTTGGTAGATTATCAAAAAAATTGTTATAGAAATTTGATCGATAATCGAAAAATTTGCTATAGAAAGTTGATCGATAATCGTAAAAATTGCTATAGAAATTTGGTCGATAATATAAAAATTTCCCCTAGAATTTGGTCGATAATCGAAAAATTTTCCATAGAAATTTGGTAGACTATCAAAAAAATTGTTATAGAAATTTGATCGATAATCGAAAAATTTGCTATAGAAAGTTTATCGATAATCGTAAAAATTGCTATAGAAATTTGGTCGATAATATAAAAATTTCCCCTAGAATTTGGTCGATAATCGAAAAATTTTCCATAGAAATTTGGTAGATTATCAAAAAATTGTTATAGAAATTTGATCGATAATCGAAAAATTTGCTATAGAAAGTTGATCGATAATCGTAAAAATTGCTATAGAAATTTGGTCGATAATATAAAAATTTCCCCTAGAATTTGGTCGATAATCGAAAAATTTTCCATAGAAATTTGGTCGATAATCAAAAAATATCCTATTGAAATTTGGTCGATAATCGAAATATTTTCCATAGAAATTTGGTCGATGATCGAAAAATTTCCTATTGAAATTTGGTCGATAATCGAACAAATTGCTATTGAAATTTGGTCGATAATCGAAAAATTTTCCATAGAAGTTTGGTCGATAATCGAAAAATTTCCCATCGAAATTTGGTAGATTATCAAAAAAATTGTTATAGAAATTTGATCGATAATCGAAAAATTTGCTATAGAAAGTTGATCGATAATCGTAAAAATTGCTATAAAAATTTGGTCGATAATCGAAAAATTTTCCATAGAAATTTGGTCGATAATCGAAAAAATTGCTATAGAAATTTTGTCGATAGTCGAAAAATTTCCCATAGAAATTTGGTCGATAATCAAAAATTTTCATATTTAAATTTGGTCGATAATCGAAAAAATTGCTATAGAAATTTGGTCGATAATTGAAAAATTTTCCATAGAAATTTGGTCGATAATCGAAAAATTTCCTATTGAAATTTGGTCGATAATCGAAAAAAATGCTATAGAAATTTGGTCGATAATCAAAAAAATTGCTATAGAAATTTGGTCGATAATCGAAAAATTTCCCCTAAAAATTTGGTTGATAATCGAAAAATTTCCTATAGAAAGTTGATCGATAATCGAAAAAATTGCTATAGAAATTTGGTCGATAATCGAAAAATTTTCCATAGAAATTTGGTCGATAATCGAAATATTTCCTATTGAAATTTGGTCGATAATCAAATAAAATGCTATAGAAATTTGGTTGATAATCGAAAATTTCCTATTGAAATTTGGTCGATAATCGAAAAATTTCCTATTGAAATTTGGTCGATAACCGAAAAAATTGCTATACAAATTTGGTCGATAATCGAAAAATTTCCCCTAAAATTTGGTCGATAATCGAAAAATTTCCTATGGAAAGTTGATCGATAATCGTAAAATTTGCTATAGAAATTTGGTCGATAATCGAAAAATTTTACATAGAAATTTTGTCGATAATCGGAAAATTTCCTATTGAAATTTGGTCGATAATCGAAAAATTTCCCATAGAAATTTTGTAGATAATCGAAAAATTTCCCATAGAAATTTTTTCGATAATCGAAAAATTTCCCATAGACATTTGGTCGATAATCCGAAAATTTTCCATTGAAATTTTGTCGATAATCGAAAAATTTCCCCTAGAAATTTGGTTGATAATGGAAAAATTTCTTATTGAAATTTGGTCGAAAATCATAATAAATTGCTATAGAAATTTGGTCGATAATCAAATATATCCCTAGAAATTTGGTCGATAATCGAAAAATTTCCTATAGAAAGTTGATCGATAATCGTAAAATTTGCTACAGAAATTTGCTCGATAATCGAAAATTTTCCCATAGAAATTTGGTCGATATTCAAAAATTTTTCTATAGAAATTTTGTCGATAATCGAAAAATTTCTTCTAAGAAATGTCTCAAAAAAATCTCATAAAATGTTGCTTATGAAATTTATCGATTAAGATTAAAAATATTTAATTATCCTGCGCATTAGTAATTAGGAGACGATTGTGAAGTTTGTGATAAAACCATCCCATTCCCCATAAGAAATACAACTCAATTCTATTTCTATGTTGTTTTTCCCTATGTCTTGAATTAGTTCCGTTCAGTCAATAGAAGCCGTCATGCGACGGTCTACGGATTACATGATTATTGTGGCTTTGTTTGTCGCCCAAATGTTGGGTGTTATATCTTTTTGCTACAATCATCGTACGGGGGAAGTGTACACATCAACTTGGCTAACTGTATACAGTGTCATCATAAGTATGGTTATGTTTGGAGCATTACCAATACTGCGGCATATCAACGTCAATAAAAAATATTTATATGCCAAAATCAATTTCTTAATATTTCTAATACAAATAGTGGCCGTCTTGGTCACCATCTTCTTCAATTGGACAAAACGCTGTGAATTTATGCACACGCTAAGAGAAGTAACAAGAGTGGAAATGGAATTTAAGAAAAAATGGCCTCTTAGCGAGAAAGTGGAGAGGAGATTTGAAAAAACGATACGTTCGAAATTCACCTGGGGATGTGCTTCCAGTTTGGCCATAATGATGGGATCGTTGGAATTCTTTAAGCATCAATTTAATTTGGAAAACATCTGGTTAATATTGGCTTTGGGTGTCATCACTAATGTCATTAATTTGGTCATGACAACATATTTCTTTTATATTCTCCACATAAATACTTTCCTGGCGGCCCTTAATGAGGAGTTGTTGTTGGTACTGAAGAAATCTGAGAACTTGGCATATCTTCAGAGATTGGGACAAGCTCATGCAGGATTTTTCATAACTCAATGCTGTCAAATAGCCGATGATGTGGATGAATTGGCTAAATTTCAGTTGGTGTTTCGCCAATTAGCCAAACGCATCAACACCATGTATGACGTCCAGGGGGCCATTGTCCTATTGACCATATATTTGAATAACATATCGGTCATTTACGCGTTTTATACGTGGTCAAGTACTGAAGAGGAAGTTTACAGTAAATGGATAATGGTCTGGATGCCATTTGCCTTGTTCTTGTATTTTGTGGATATGAAGTTATTTTTATTTTCAATGTTGGCCTATGAAGATTTAGTCGGTGATACCGGAAGAATGCTGAAGGAATGTCAAACGTGTTTCAATAATCTGGATGTTCG
Organism: Musca autumnalis; assembly: GCF_047663935.1. Taxonomy (NCBI): domain Eukaryota; kingdom Metazoa; phylum Arthropoda; class Insecta; order Diptera; family Muscidae; genus Musca; species Musca autumnalis. Next base: position 27,958 of record NW_027412074.1, read on the forward strand.
ATTGGAAGAAAGTGTAAGTAGAAGAAAAGAGATGATATTACAATTATTAAGAAGTGAATTTGTGGATGAATAATATTGCACATATGAAGTTTTCGAGCAAAGTTAACCGGGTGAAACTTTTCCTACTTTTTTTATAGAAAAGTTCATTGAATTAAACTTTTCCTATAGAAAAGTTTATTGGATGAAACTTTTCCTATAGAAAAGTTCATCAAAAAAAACTTTTCCTGTAGAAAAGTCCTAAAAGAATAGACAAATTGAAAATTCGATTATCACTAAATTTCTCATAGAATATTATTCGATTATCCATAAATTTCTATAGGAAATTTTTCGATTACTGATAAATTTCTGTTAGGAAATTTTTCGATTATCGATAAATTTCTGTTAGGAAATTTTTCGATTATCGATAAATTTCTGTTAGGAAATTTTTCGATTATCGATAAATTTCTGTTAGGAAATTTTTCGATTATCGATAAATTTCTGTTAGGAAATTTTTCGATTATCGATAAATTTCTGTTAGGAAATTTTTCGATTATCGATAAATTTCTGTTAGGAAATTTTTCGATTATCGATAAATTTCTGTTAGGAAATTTTTCGATTATCGATAAATTTCTTAATTATGGGCCATCAAAGCAGTAATTTTGTTTATGTACTTCTTCAGGATAAAAATCATATTTCCCTTAATTAACCCCGACAGAAAGAAAAACAAACGTTTTCAATTATTTAGCTTATCAAAAATTTTTTGATTAAATTTCCTATAAAAAATCAAAAAAAAATCCATTAAAAAATTTGTCGATAATCAAAAAATTTCCTTTAAGAAACTTGTCGATAATTGAAAAGTTTTCTTTTAAAAATTTTTCGATTATCAAAAACTTTCCTTTAAGAAATTTGTCGATTATCGGAAATTTTCGTTTAAGAAATGTGCAGATTATCAGAAAATTTCCTTTAAGAAGTGTGTCTATAATCGAAAATTTTCATTTGAAAAAATTTTCGATAATTGAAAAGTTTCTTTTAAGAAATTTGTCAATAATCGAAAAATTTCCTATGAGAAATTTGTCGATAATTGAAAAATTTCATCTAAAAATTTCCTATAGAAATTTTATCGATCATCGAAAAATTTCCTATAGAAATTTTATGGATAATCCAAAAATTTCCTATAGAAATTTGATCGATCATCGAAAAATGTCCCAGAGAAATTTTATCGATAAACGAAAAATTTCCTATAGAAATTTTATCGATCATCGAAAAATTTCCTATAGAAATTTTATCGATAATCCAAAAATTTCCTATAGAAATTTGATCGTTAAACTAAAAATTTCCTATAGAAATTTTATCGGTAAACGAAAAATTTCCTATAGAAATTTCATCGATAATCGAAAAATTTCTTATGAGAAATTTGTCGATAGTCGAAAAAGTATCTATGAGAAAAATAGTCAAGAACATACTATGAGAAATTTATCGATCATCGAAAAATTTCCTATAGAATTTTTATCGATCATCGAAAAATTTCCTATAGAAATTTTATCGATCATCGAAAAATTTCCTATAGAAATTTTATCGATCATCGAAAAATTTCCTATAGAAATTTTATCGATCATCGAAAAATTTCCTATAGAAATTTTATCGATCATCGAAAAATTTCCTATAGAAATTTTATCGATCATCGAAAAATTTCCTATAGAAATTTTATCGATCATCGAAAAATTTCCTATAGAAATTTTATCGATCATCGAAAAATTTCCTATAGAAATTTTATCGATCATCGAAAAATTTCCTATAGAAATTTTATCGATCATCGAAAAATTTCCTATAGAAATTTTATCGATCATCGAAAAAATTCCTATAAAAATTTTATCGATAATCGACAAATTTCCTATGGAAATTCTATCGATAATCGACAAATTTCCTATAGAAATTCTATCGATCATCGAAAAATTTCCTATAAAAATTTTATCGATAATCGACAAATTTCCTATAGAAATTCTATCGATAATCGAAAAATTTCCTAACAGAAATTTATCGATAATCGAAAAATTTCCTAACAGAAATTTATCGATAATCGAAAAATTTCCTAACAGAAATTTATCGATAATCGAAAAATTTCCTAACAGAAATTTATCGATAATCGAAAAATTTCCTAACAGAAATTTATCGATAATCGAAAAATTTCCTATAAGAAATTTTATAGATCGTCGAAAAATTTCCTATAAGAAATTTTATAGATCGCCGAAAAATTTCCTAACAGAAATTTATCGATAATCGTAAAATTTCCTAACAGAAATTTATCGATAATCGAAAAATTTCCTAACAGAAATTTATCGATAATCAAAAAATTTCCTAACAGAAATTTATCGATAATCGAAAAATTTCCTAACAGAAATTTATCGATAATCGAAAAATTTCCTAACAGAAATTTATCGATAATCGAAAAATTTCCTAACAGAAATTTATCGATAATCGAAAAATTTCCTAACAGAAATTTATCGATAATCGAAAAATTTCCTAACAGAAATTTATCGATAACCGAAAAATTTCCTAACAGAAATTTATCGATAATCGAAAAATTTCCTAACAGAAATTTATCGATAATCGAAAAATTTCCTAACAGAAATTTATCGATAACCGAAAAATTTCCTATAGAAATTTTATCGATAATCCAAAAATTTCCTATAGAAATTTGATCGTTAAACTAAAAATTTCCTATAGAAATTTTATCGATAAACGAAAAATTTCCTAACAGAAATTTATCGATAATCGAAAAATTTCCTAACAGAAATTTATCGATAACCGAAAAATTTCCTAACAGAAATTTATCGATAATCGAAAAATTTCCTAACAGAAATTTATCGATAATCGAAAAATTTCTGTTAGGAAATTTTCGACTATCGACAAATTTCTCATAAGAAATTTTTCGATTATTGATGAAATTTCTATAGGAAATTTTTCGTTTATCGATAAAATTTCTATAGGAAATTTTTAGTTTAACGATCAAATTTCTATAGGAAATTTTTGGATTATCGATAAAATTTCTATAGGAAATTTTGCGATTATCGATAAAATTTCTATAGGAAATTTTTCGATGATCGATAAAATTTCTATAGGAAATTTTTCGATGATCGATAAAATTTCTATAGGATATTTTTCGATGATCGATAAAATTTCTATAGGACATTTTTCGATGATCGATAAAATTTCTCTAGGACATTTTTCGATGATCGACAAAATTTCTATAGGAAATTTTTCGATGATCGATAAAATTTATATAGGAAATTTTTCGTTTATCGATAAAATTTCTCTGGGACATTTTTCGATGATCGATCAAATTTCTATAGGAAATTTTTGGATTATCCATAAAATTTCTATAGGAAATTTTTCGATGATCGATAAAATTTCTATAGGAAATTTTTAGATTAAATTTTTCAATTATCGACAAATTTCTCATAGGAAATTTTTTGATTATCGACAAATTTATTAATGGATTTTTTTTTGATTTTTATAGGAAATTTAATCAAAAAATTTTTGATAAGCTAAATAATTGAAAACGTTTGTTTTTCTTTCTGTCGGGGTTAATTAAGGGAAATATGATTTTTATCCTGAAGAAGTACATAAACAAAATTACTGCTTTGATGGCCCATAATAAGTTGATGAAATCTACATTTGTCCTTTTTGGGTAATTAAGCATTGATTGCGCAATCGAATCTAATTACCTCATCAGAAAAAAAATTCAAACCAATGACGGTTTTATTCAGTCCATAAGTAACTTCTGTAGGAAACGTCATGCGTCGGTCTACGCATTGGATGATTACGGCCGTATTGGTAACCGCTCAACTCTTGGGTACCTTATCTTTCTGCTACAATCATCGCACGGGTGAAATTTACATTGCACCCTGGCTCACCTACTACACTGCCCTGATAAGTGTGGCTATGTTTGGAGTTTTGCCGATGCTGCAGCACATCACTGTCAACAAAAAATATTTCCATGCCAAAATTAATTTTTTAATATTTTTAATACGTCTGACGGCAGTCCTGGTCTCCGTGATCTTCAATTGGACCAAGCGAGGAGAATATATAAAATCGCTGAGAGATTTATATCGATTAAAAATTGAATTTTTGAAGAGATGGCCTTTGAGCACGAGATTGGAGGAGAAATTTGAAAATGCAATACGTTCAAAATTTTGTTGGGGCATTACTTCCAGCATGGCCGCAATGCTGGGATCTTTTGAATTTTTCAAACAACAGCTGAATGTGAATAATGTCTGGATCATTGTGACGTTGGGTCTAATGGCAAATGTCATCAATTTGGTGTTGACAAGTTATTTCTTTTGCATTCTACGTATCAATACTTTGTTGGCTGCCATTAATGAGGAACTAGGCGGAATACTTGAGAAATGTAAACAGTTGGCCAATCTCCGGAAATTGGGCTTTATCCATGCTGGTTTTTTCATAACAAAATGCTGTCAATTTTCTGATGATGTTGAGGAGCTGGCCAGATTTCAGTTGCGGTTTTGTAAATTAGCCATGCATATCAATGACATGTACGATGTCCAGGGTGCTTGTGTCCTGCTTACCGTGTACTTGAATAGTACATCGGTGTTTTATGCCATTTATGTTTCCTCAAATAGCCAGTGGGATGCCCAGAATGCTTTGAAAATGTCCATCAACGGGCTTATAATGTTCCTGTTCTTTATGGACTTGAAGGTCTTCCTGTTTACGATTTTGGATTATAAGGATGTACTGGCAGAGTGTGGCAGACTTTTGAAGGAACAACAAACTTGCCTAACCAATTTGGATGTGCGTTTGGAGGAGAGTGTAAGTAGTCGATTAAGAAAGACATTTTCGCAAGAGGTTAAGGGGGGGGTTGATTTACATTAAGTGGACGACACACCATCAAAATAGAATGACAGCTTTGTTCGACTGTCAATGTGACCATTTTTCATCTTTGTTAGCCAAGAACTGTTTTAATAAATTAGCTGTCAATCTACTTGAAAGTGTGCTTCCCACTTTTTATATTAAATTTAAGGAAATACCAACATTAATCACCGATAAAAATCACACACCGAACTGCAGCCAACTTCGCGTTGTTTTTAAAATAAGAACAAGCAACTTCTCAGTTGCTAAACGCCGCGAACCATGAAGTTTTCCAGTATTTGCATTCTTAGATTTTGTTATTATATTTCTCAGGTATTGGGAGTATTGCCATTCAATTATGATTTCGAAACGGGTGAAATATATAATTCTCTCCCCCTAATGCTTGGTTTACATTTACGAAATCCACTCGATTTCAACTGTCAATTCCTTTGCGTTTACGTCAAATGATACATATTTTTAGAAAATTTGTCGATAATCGATAACGTTTTTTTTTTTAGAAAATTGTTCAATAATCGATCAACTTTTTTAGAAAAACGTCCACTAGTACTACGATAGTCGATCTATTTTTTAGAAAATGTCCTGATAATCTATCATTGTTTATTAGAAAAGGCGATAAATTTTTTTAAAACATTTTTTGATAAACTTATTTTTATAATTTATTTTTTTTAAATTTTTCTATAATCGACAATTTTTTAATCATTTTTTAATAATCGATTTTTTCAACAATTTTCGATAAAATACATTGTTCTTTAGAATATTTTGTGATAATCAATATTTTTTTTACTAGTTGGTAATCGATATTTTTGTTTTAAAGAAAATTTTTCGAAAATCGAAATTTTTTTTTGGAGAATTATTTAGAACATTTATCTGGAATCAGCAATTTTTAACGAAACTTTTTGATAATCATCAATTTTCGTTACAGTTTTTTATGATAATCGATACATTTCTTTAGAATAGTTTCGATAAATGATAAATTTTTCGATAATCTAAAAAACTTTTTAGAATATTTTTATATATGTTTCTATAATTTATTTTGGTAGTCGATAAATTTCGAATCAATCAATCAACTTTTTTAGAAAAATTTCCACTAGTACTACGATAGTCGATCTATTCTTTAGAAGATGTTCCGATAATCTATCAATGTTTATTAGACAAGGCGTTAAATTTTTTTAAAACATTTTTTGATAAACTAATTTTTACAAATTTTTTTATAATAGTTTTCTATAATCGACATTTTTTTTAAATCATTTTTTAATAATCGATTTTTTTAAAAAAATTTTCGATAAGCAACAATTTTCTTTAGAATATTTTGTGATAATCGATAAATATTTGTAATAGCTGGTAATCGATGTTTGTTTTAATGAAAATTTTTCGAAAATCGAATTTTTTTGGAAAATCGTTTAGAACATTTTTCTGGAATCAGCAATTTATAAAACTTTATGATAATCAACAATTTTCGTTAGAGTATTTTATGATAATCGATACATTTCTTTAGAATAATTTCGATAATTTATTTTGGTAGTCGATAAATTTCTTTAGAAAAGTTGTTGATAACCGATAAATGTTTTTAAGAAAATTTTTCGATAAATTATGAATTTTTCGATAATCTAAACATTTTTTAAAATATTTTTTATATATATATTTTTTTGGAAAACTTTTTTTAGAAAATTTTTCGATAATCGATATTTTTTTTTAGAAAATTTGGTGTTTTGCATTTTTTTTAGATACATTTTTTAGAAAATTTTTTGATAATCAATAAATGTCATTAAGAAAAATTTTCGATAAACGAAAAAAATTTTTAAAATCTTTTCGATAGTCGTTATATTTTGTTTAGAAAAATGTTCGATATTCGATTAATTTCTTTAGAACATTTTTCTATATTCGATCAATTTCTTTAGACAACTTTTCGATAATCGGTACAATATTTTAGACAGTTTTTCGGTAATCGACATATTTTTTTAAAAAAATTTCGATAATCGATAGTTTTCCTTAGGACTATGATAATCGATTAGTTTTTTAGAAAATCTTCCGATAATCTATAAATTTTTATTAAAATATTTTTTGATAAACAAAATTTTCTAATTTTTTATAATATTTTTCGATAATCGACAATTTTGTTTAGAAACCTTTATGATAACCAACGATTTTCTTCGGAATATTTTACAATAATCGATAAATTTCTTTAGATAAACGATACATGTTTTTAAGAAAATTGTTCGATAAAATTTTCTGTAATCTAAATATTTTTTTAGAATATTTTTTATGTATGATTTGATAATTTTTTTAGAAAACTTTCGATGGTCAATCGATAAATTTTTTAAGAAAATTTTTCTATAATCGATACATTTTTTTTAGAAAAATTTTCGATAATCCATCAGTCATTGTAGAAAATTTTTCTACAATAAATTTCTATGGAAAATTTTTTTGACAAACAATTTTCTTAACAAATTTTTCGATAATCGACAAAATTTCTAAGAAAATTTTTCGATAATCGACAAAATGTTTTTTGATAAACCAATTTTTTAGAACATTTTTAAAAAATCGACAATTTTTTTTTTAAATTTTTTCGATAATCGATATTTTTTTTTTTAATTTTTGATAGTCGATGCTATTCTTTAGAATATTTTATGATAATCAAATCAATACATTTCTTTAGAACAGTTTTTGATAATCGATAAATGTTTTTTAAAAACAATTTTCGATAAACGATATATTTTTTAAGAAAAATGTTCGATAACCTATATTTTTTAGAATATTTCTTGATATATAATTCCAAAATTTTTTAATCGATAAGAATTTTTAGAAAATTCTTCGTTAAACAAAAAAATTGTTTTAGAATATTGTGCGATAAGTATTTTTAGCAAATTTATCTACAATGATATATTTTTAAAACATTTTTCGATAGACAATTTTTCGATAATCCATCAATCATTGTAGAAAAATTTTTGACAATAAATTTTTTTGGAATACTTTTGACAAACGGTTTTTTGAGAAAGTTTTTCGATAATCGACAATTTTTTTAGAAAATTTTTCGAAAATCGTCATTCATTTAAAAAAATTTTTGATAATCGATTTTATTGAAACTTTTTCGATCGTCGACAATTTGCTTTAGCATATTTGATTATAATAAATTATTTCTTTAGAATTGTCTTCGATAATCGATAAATTAAAAAAAAAAATCCTATAAATAAAAATATTTCCAATAATCTAAATTTTTTTTTTAGAATATTCGCTATACATATTTCGATATTTTTTTTAAACCTTAATTGGTCGATAGTTTTATAGACAATTTTTCGATAACCCATAATTTTTTTTTAGAAAATTTGCCGTTATAATTTTTTTTAGAAAAATTTTCTATAATCGATAGTTTTTTTTAGAAAATTTCTTGATAATCGATAAATTTTTTCGATAATCGATTAATTTGTTAGAAAAATTTTCGATAATCGATAATTTTTTTAAATATTTTTTAACAAATAAATCTTTGCATTGATTATTACCGATAATCTTTATTTTTCAGAAAATTTTTTGATATATAATTCGATATTTTTTAGAAAATTGTTCGATAATCGATGAACTTTTTAAGAAAATTTTCCACTAGTTGTTCGACAATCGATTAATTTGTTAGAAAATTTTACGGTAATGTATAAATTTTTATTAGAACATTTTTCGATAATCGATAAATTTCTTTAATATATTTTTTTTTGATTTTTTTTTTAATTTTCGAATCGAATATTTTTCACTAGTACTACGATAATCGATTAATTTTTGTCGAAAATGTTCCGATATTCTATCCATTTTTATTAAACATAGTTTTCGATAATCGATACATTTTTTAGATTTTTTTATTATCGATCAAATTGTTTAAGAAAGTTTTTAGATTATCGATAATTTTTTGTTAGAAATTTATTCGATAATCGATCATTAATTTTAGACAATTTTTCGATAATCGATCCATTTCATTAGAATATTTTTTGATGAGTTAATTTTGTTGTAGAACAATTTTAAGAGAATTCGACACATTCTCTTGGAAACTTTTTCGATAACCGTTTAGAATATTTTATGAGAATTGATAAGTTTCTTTAGAATATTTTTTGATAATGGATAAATGTTTTTAAGGAAATTTTTCGATAAACGAAAAATTTTTAAGAACATTTCTTTAAAATATTTTTTGATAAACCAATTTTTATCAAATTTTTCGAAAATCGACAATTTTTTTAGAAAGTCTTTTTATAATCGATAATTTTTTTTTTGTAAATTTTTCGAAAATTTTCTTTAAAGTATTTTGTGATAATCGTCAATTTCATTAGAACATTTTTCGATAATCGATAAATATTTTTTAAGAACATTTTTAGAAAAACGATAAATTTTTTAAAGAAAAATTTTCAATAATTTGTAATTTTTTAGAATATTTTTCAATATATAAATCGATCTGATTTAGAATATTGCGCGATAAGTTTTTTTAGAAAATGTTTCGATAATCGTTTTTTGACAAAATTTTTCCATAATCGATACATTTTTTAGAACATTTTTCTATAATCGATACAATTTCTAGAAAATTTATCGCTAATCGACATTTTAATAAAAAAGACATTTTCGAAATCGAAAATGATATGATATGATTTGATAATCGATAAATTTCTTTAGAATTGTTTTTGATAATCGATAAATGTTTAAAAAAAATCCAATAAATAATAATTTGTCCAATAATCTACAAATATTTTAGAATATTTTATTATATATATATATATTTCGATCATTTTTTTTTATAAAACTTTCGATGGTTGATAACCTTCTTTTAGAAAATTTTTCGATAATCGACATTTTTCTTTAAAAATTTGTCGCTATACTATTTTTTTAGAAAACTTTTCGATAATAGATATTTTTTAGAAAATTTCTTGATAATCGATAAATTTGTTTGGAACATTTTTCGATAATCGATCAATGTTTTAGAAAATTTCTAATTAGTAGTTTGACAGTCGATTAATTTGTTAGAAAAATTTCCGATAATCTATAATTTTGTATTAGAAATTTTTTCGATAAAATATTTAAAATATTTTTTGATAAATAAATTTCTGCATTTTTTTTAAATTTGTTAATACATTTTTTAGAATATTTTTCGATTATCGACAATTTTTTAGAAAATTTTTCCAGACCCGACAAAGTTTTTTTAGAAAATTTCCCATTAGTAGTTCAATAATCGATTAATTATACCCTCAGCATTTATGCTAACAAGGGTATATACACTTTCATACGGGCAAAATGTGCCTCATCAAAATAATGGTTTTAGACCCCAAGTATGTTTGGACGAAATGTGTTTCAGACAATTTGGAGTCGATTGAGCAATGTCCGTTCGTCTATCTGTCTGTCCGTCTGGCTGGCTGGTGCGCACGATAACTCTCGAACGGATGAACCGATTCGGTTCAAATTTTGGATTTCGTAATATTTTGCCCAAACTTAGTTTAAGTTCGAAGATGGGCTATATCGGTCCACTCCTTTCGGTACCTCCCCCACAAAAGTTCGAAAATGTTCGGAAAATTTGTGCGCACGATAACTCTTGACGGGAGTAACCGATTTGTTCCATACTTTGCCCATCGTAAAATATGTACCAGACTTAGACAATGTTTCAATATAGGATCAATCGGTTCATTCCTTCGAGTACCTTCCACACAAAATTTCGGAAAAGTTCAGTTTAGGGCCATCTCTCGAATCACTGTGCTTTTTGTTTTAGCAACTTGTATTCACTGCCCTCCATACAACGGTACAAGTTTCATTAGGGGCAAGTCCATACTTCCTGAAAAAATAGCCTGAAAGTTGCAAAAAATCCCTATGACACCATGTGAGGTGGTTGGAGCGCAATATAACTCTAGAACAGATCTGCCGATTCGGTCCAAAATTTGGCCTTAGTAATATTTTGTCCAAACATAGTCTAAGTTTGAAGATAAGCCATATCGGTCCACTCCTTCATGTACCTCCCCCACAAAAGTTCAAAAATTTTCGGAAATTTGTTCATACGGTAACTCTTAAAGGGAGTGGCCGAATTGGTCCATACTTTAACATCCTAATATATCTACTAGATATAGATCAGGTTCAAATATTGACTATATTTGTCCAATCCATCCGGTACCTCCTACACAAAATTTCGGATAAGTTCACCTTAAGAGAAAACACTTCTTGAGAAAACAGCCCGAAGGGTTTAAAAACCCCCTATGGCACCCCCATGGTCTATGTCGGTCCATTCCTTTAAGTACCTTTTCAGCAAAATTTTTGAACTTTAATCCTAATCAACATTTTTGTCGGTTCATACGAGACAAAAATTTTGAAAACCCCTAAATACATAAGTTTTTTGTGAAAAAAAGTGTTTCAATTTGCACAGGCTGAGGGTATATCTCTGCCGGCAAAGCCGACTGATAATTTTTTACTTGTTCAGTAAATTTTTTGATATATAATTCGATAATTTTTTTAGAAAATTTTTCGATGATCTATCAACTTTTTTAGAAAATTTTCTACTATAATAAATATAATTTATTAGAAAAATTTCCGATAATCGATCAATTTTTATTAGAAAATTTTTTGATAAATAAATTTTTGCAAATTTGTTTCATAAAATTTTTTAATAATTGACAATTGTCTTTTAGAAAATTTTTCGATAATCGAAAAACGTTTTCATAGTCGAAATTTGTTTTCGATAATTTCCCACTAGTCGTTCGAAAATTAATTAATTTTTTTAGAAATTTTTCCGATAGCCTAACAATTTTTATTAGAAAATTTTTCGATAATCGATAAATTCCTTTAAATTTTTTTTGATAAATACATTTTGCAAACTTTCTTATAACATTTTTAATACATTTTTTTAGAACATTTTTCGGTAAACGTCAATTTTTTTTAGAAAAATTTTCCATAGTCGACAATTTTGGTTAGAAAATTTCCCACTAGTAGTTCGATAATCGATTATTTTTTTAGAATATTTTCCGATAATCTATCAAGTTTTATTAGATAAATGATCGATAATCGATAAATTTCTTTAAAATATTTTTTGATATATAAATTTCGTTAGAATATTTTTTAATTATCAATATGTTTTTTTTTAGATTTTTTTTTGATAATCGATAAATGTTTTTAAGAAAAAGCGAATTTTTTTTAGAAAATTTATCTATAGTCGATACATTTTTCAATAAGCGATACATTTTTTAGAAAATTTTTCGATAGTCGATAAATTTTTTTGAGAACAGTTGTTGATTATCGTAATTTTTTAGATAATTGATTAATCGATAGTCGATTAATCGACAAATTTCTGTAGAATATTTTATGATAATCGCCAATTGTATTAGAATATTCTTGATAATCGATAAATGTATTAAGAAAAATTTTCGCTAACGTTTTTAAATAAATTTTTTTGGTAATCTGTAATTTTTTCGAATATGTTTGATATATAATTCGATAATTTTCTAACCGATAAGAATTTTTAGAAAATTTTTCGTTATACAAAAATTTGTTTTTTAAAATTTCGCGATAAGTTTTTAGAAGATTTTCCGATAATTAATACATTTTTAGGAAATTTTTCGATAATCGATACATTTTTTTAGAACAATAACAATAAATTTCTTTAGAATATTTTTTGATAAACGAATTTTTTTTTAGAAAGTTTTTCAATAATCCACATTTTTTTAGAAACTTTCGATAATCGACATTTATTTAGAAAATTTTTCGATAATCGATTTAATAATTAATTATCATCAAATATTCTAATTGATGATAATTAATTATTTCTTTAGAATTGTTTTGGATAATCGATAAATTTAAAAAAATCCGATAAATAAAAATATTTGCAATAATCTACAATTTTTTTGAATATTCGCTATACATATTTCGATATTTTTTTTTTTTAAATTTAAGTGGTCGATAGTTTTATAGACAATTTTTCGATAACCGATAATTTTTTTAGAAAATTTGCCGTTATAATTTTTTTTAGAAAAATGTTCTATAATCGATAGTTTTTTTTTAGAAAATTTCTTGATAATCGATTATTTTTTCGATAATCGATTAATTTGTTAGAACATTTTACGGTAATGTATAAATTTTTATTAGAGCATTTTTCGGTAATCGATAAATTTCTTTAATATATTTTTTTGATTTTTGTTTTAATTTTCGAATCGAATATTTTTCACTAGTAATTTGATAATCGATTAATTTTTTCGAAAATGTTCCAATAATCTATCAATTTTTATTGGAAATTTTTTTCGATAATCGATAAATTTCTTTAAAATATTATTTGATAAATAAATTCTTGCACATTTTTTCGATACTATTTAATTTCAGAAAAATTTTTGATATATAATTCGATAATTTTTTTATAAAATTTTTCGATAATCTATCAACTTTTTTAGAAAAATTTCTACTAGTAGTTCGATTATCGATTAATTTGTTCGAAAATTGTTTGGTAAGCTATCAATTTTTATTAGAAATTTTTGTAATAATCTACAAATTTCTTTTAAATATTTTTTTGATAAATAAAGTTTTGCAAATTCGTAAATAATTTTAAAACATTTTTCGATAATCGAAAAATTTTTGTAGAAAATTTTTTCATAGTCGAATTTTTTTTCCATATTTTCTCACTAGTGGTCCGATAACCGATAAATTTGTTAAAAATTTTTACGGTAATGTATACATTTTTATTAGAACATTTTTCGATAATCGATAAATTTCTTTAATATATTTTTTTTGATTTTTTTTTTTTAATTTTCGAATCGAATATTTTCCACTAGCACTACGATAATCGATTAATTTTTTTCGAAAATGTTCCGATAATCTATCAATTTTTATTGGAAATTTTTTAGATAATCGATACATTTTTTTTTAAAATATTATTTGATAAATAAATTCTTGCAATTTTTTTTCGATACTATTTAATTTCAGAAAATTTTTTGATATATAATTCGATAATTTTTTTAGAAAATTTTTCGATAATCTATCAACTTTATAGAAAATTTTCTAATAGTAGTTCGATTATCGATTAATTTGTTAGAAATTTTTCCATAAACTATCAATTTTCATTAGAATTTTTTTTAATTATCTATAAATTTCTTTAAAATATTTTTTGATAAATATATTTGTGCAAAATTGTAAATAATTGACAATTGTCTTTTAAAATTTTTTTCGATAATTGACAAATTTTTGTAGTTTTTTTCATAGTCGAAATTTTTTTTTCGAAAATTTCCTACTAGTAGTTCGATAATCGGTTAATTTTTTAGAACATTTTCCCATAGTCTATCAATTTTTATTAGAAAATTTTTCGATAATCGATAAATTTCTTTAGAAATTTTTTTTAAATAATTAATTTTTGCAATTTTTTTCGACAATTATAGATAACCTTTTTTTAGAGTATTTTTGATATATAATTCGATAAGTTTTTTAGAAAAATTTTCGATAGTCGATCAATCATTGTATAAAATTTTTCGATAATCGAAAAAGTTTTTTTAGAAAATAGTTTGATAATCGATCTACTTTTTTAGAAAATTTTCCACAAGTAGTTGGTTAATCGATTAACTTTTTAGAAAACTTTCCGATAGTCTATAAATTTTTATTAGAAAGTTTTTCGATAATCGATAAATTTCTTTAAAATATTTTTTGATAAATAAATTTTTGCAAATTTGTTTTATAACATTTTTTAATTATTGACAGAAATCTTTTAGAAAATTGTTCCATAGTCTACAAAATTTTTTAGTTAGTTGCTTTTTAGAAATTTTTCCGATAGTCCATCAACTTTTATTAGAAAAATTTTCGATAATCGATAAATTACTTTAAAAAAATATTGATAAATAAATTTCTTTACAATATTTTATGATAATCAATAAGTTTCTTTGGAATATTTTTTGATAATCGATAAAAGTTTTAAGGGAAAATTTTCGATAAACGATAAATTAAAAAGAAATCGGTAATCTATACATTTTTAAGAACATTTTTCGATAAGCGTTAAATTTTTTTAGAAAATTTTTCGAAAATCGATACATTTTTTTGGGAACAGTTGTCGATAATCGACATTTTTTTTTTTTAGAAAATTGGTCGATAATCTATTAAATTTCGATAATTAATCAATTTTTCTTAGAAAATTTTCCAATAGTACTTTGAAAAATTTTTGTAGAACACTTTGAGTTATTCGAAATATTTTTTGAAAATTATTTAGCTACAGACTGGGTTTGTTCCAGAACTGCAAGAATCTACTAATTTGTACTATTTTTTCCGTTAACATAAAGGGAAAAAATGTTATCGTAGTAAAAAATAGTAGCTTCTTGCAGGTTCTGGAACAGAGCAACTGTTTTTAATTAAAAATCGTATATTGATTTTTGTATGTTTCTTTTTGTATTTTCCAATATTTCAATTGGAATCGCCAATCATCATCAGAGAATCAAAAGTGGGTTTTGGTTTATCTGTTCCGAGAGCTTTCATCAACTCTTTCTTTCGACTATCGATAGAATTTTCTATGGAAAATTACCATAAATTCTCAAGGAAATTTTTTCCGTGATAGATAGCAAATTTTTACAGAAAAATTTTACTGTTATTAGGAACAACCTAATGTATTGAATTGCAACAATGCCTTGGATTGTCAAATTAATCATTATTGATAGTTATCGCACGGGTAGCCAAATGCAATGCCTTACTAATAAAAACTGTCTTAGTTGTATTTCGCGAACCATGAAGAACTCAACAGTTTGGATTCTCAAATTCTGTTATTATGCTTCGCAAGCATTGGGAGTTTTGTCATTCAATTACGATTATCGTACAGGTGAAATTTACACCTCTCGGGGCCTAACCGGCTACTGTGCTCTTATAAATATTCTCAAGTTTGCCGTTATACCACTCGTACTACGTTTGGATTTCAATCTTCATACCGTAAATGTATCTGATTTTCATTCTCGAATATCGTCAATAATTGCTTTTCTTCGGCCATTAACAATATTCGTAACAGTGGCCTTTAACTGGATAAAGCGTCACAGTTTCATGCAAACGTTCAGGGATTTTGAACAGCTACGAAGGAAGTTTTACAATAAATGGCCTCTAAGTCCTGTAGCGAAACAAAAATTTGAAAGTGATTTAATATCAAAATTTGTATGGAGTGCATTGGCTGCAGTTTTCCTGACAATAGGAAACTACGAATTTTTTAAATTTCTATTTAAGGAGGATTGTCTTTGGGTGTACTTACCGTTTGGCCTCTTCGTTCAGCTTTTCAATGTATCCCTGTTCCATTATTATTTCTTACTGTTGATCATCAATACAATGCAGTTGTCAGTCAAAGAGGAAGTGAAGACGATTTTACAAGAAACCAGTCAAAATTTTGTCGATCCACGTTTGAAGCTTTTAATACCCGAGAAATGTAATGATGTCGACCAATTGGCCAGAGTCCATTACGCTCTGCAGCATTTAGTGAAGCGTATCAATGGTATATATGATATGTTGGTGGCATGCATTTTGTTATCCATCTATTTGAACAATGTGAGCATAATCTATATGGCCTATATGTCGTGGTATCATCGCTATATACAGGATGCCTATAGTGACTGGTGTAAGGCCTTCATGAACATTGGATTAATTTGCTATCATATCGATTTGAAGAATTTGTTGAACTGCATGTTCGGTGTCCAGGATAATTTTGCAGAGATTGGAAAATTAATAAGGGCTTGGGAATATAATTTGCAGAATTCGGATCAGAAATTAGAGGAGACTGTAAGTACAATGAATATTGAAACAACATTTATAATCGATAAAGTGTTTTAGCGATAATCGCAAAAATTTTCTATTGAAATACTAGCGATAATCGCAAAAATTTTGTATTGAAATTTTAGCGATAATCCCGAAAATTTTCTATTGAAATTTTAGCTATAATCGCGAAAATTTTATATTGAAATTTTAGCGATAATCGCGAAAATTTTCTATTGAAATTTTAGCGATAATCGCCAAAATTTTATATTGAAATTTTAGCGATAATCCCGAAAATTTTCTATTGAAATTTTAGCGATAATCGCCAAAATTTTATATTGAAATTTTAGCGATAATCGGAAAAATTTTCTATAGAAATTTTAGCGATAATCGGAAAATTTTTCTTTTGAAATTTTAACAAATATCGCAAAAATTTTCTATTGAAATTTTAGCGATAATCGGAAAAATTTTCTGTTGAAATTTTAGCGATAATCAAAATTTCCTATTGATATTTAAGCGATAATCGCAAAAGTTTTCTATTGAAATTTTAGCGATAATCGGAAAAATTTTCTATTGAAATTTTAGCGATAATCGGAAAATTTTTCTATAGAAATTTTAGCGATAATCGGAAAAATTTTCTATAGAAATTTTAGCGATAATCGGAAAAATTTTCTATAGAAATTTTAGCGATAATCGCAAAAATTTTCTATAGAAATTTTAGCGATAATCGGAAAAATTTTCTATAGAAATTTTAGCGATAATCGCAAAAATTTTCTATAGAAATTTTAGCGATAATCGCAAAAATTTTCTATTGAAATTTTTGCGATAATCGGAAAAATTTTCTATTGAAATTTTAGCGATAATCGCAAAAATTTTCTATTGAAATTTTAGCGATAATCGGAAAAATTTTCTATTGAAATTTTAGCGATAATCGCAAAAATTTTCTATTGAAATTTTAGCGATAATCGCAAAAGTTTTCTATTGAAATTTTAGCGATAATCGGAAAAATTTTCTATTGAAATTTTAGCGATAATCGGAAAAATTTTCTATAGAAATTTTAGCGATAATCGGAAAAATTTTCTATAGAAATTTTAGCGATAATCGGAAAAATTTTCTATAGAAATTTTAGCGATAATCGCAAAAATTTTCTATAGAAATTTTAGCGATAATCGGAAAAATTTTCTATAGAAATTTTAGCGATAATCGCAAAAATTTTCTATAGAAATTTTAGCGATAATCGCAAAAATTTTCTATAGAAATTTTTGCGATAATCGGAAAAATTTTCTATTGAAATTTTAGCGATAATCGCAAAAATTTTCTATTGAAATTTTAGCGATAATCGGAAAAATTTTCTATTGAAATTTTAGCGATAATCGCAAAAATTTTCTATTGAAATTTTAGCGATAATCGGAAAAATTTTCTATTGAAATTTTAGCGATAATCGCAAAAATTTTCTATAGAAATTTTAGCGATAATCGGAAAAATTTTCTATAGAAATTTTAGCGATAATCGCAAAAATTTTCTATAGAAATTTTAGCGATAATCGGAAAAATTTTCTATAGAAATTTTAGCGATAATCGCAAAAATTTTCTATAGAAATTTTAGCGATAATCGCAAAAATTTTCTATTGAAATTTTTGCGATAATCGGAAAAATTTTCTATTGAAATTTTAGCGATAATCGCAAAAATTTTCTATTGAAATTTTAGCGATAATCGGAAAAATTTTCTATTGAAATTTTAGCGATAATCGCAAAAATTTTCTATTGAAATTTTAGCGATAATCGGAAAAATTTTCTATTGAAATTTTAGCGATAATCGGAAAAATTTTCTATTGAAATTTTAGCGATAATCGCAAAAATTTTCTATTGAAATTTTAGCGATAATCGCAAAAATTTTCTATTGAAATTTTAGCGATAATCGCAAAAATTTTCTATTGAAATTTTAGCGATAATCGCAAAAATTTTATATTGAAATTTTAGCGATAATCGCAAAAATTTTCTATTGAAATTTTAGCGATAATCGCCAAAATTTTCTATTGAAATTTTAGCGATAATCGCCAAAATTTTATATTGAAATTTTAGCGATAATCGGAAAAATTTTCTATAGAAATTTTAGCGATAATCGGAAAATTTTTCTTTTGAAATTTTAACAAATATCGCAAAAATTTTCTATTGAAATTTTAGCGATAATCGGAAAAATTTTCTGTTGAAATTTTAGCGATAATCAAAATTTCCTATTGATATTTAAGCGATAATCGCAAAAGTTTTCTATTGAAATTTTAGCGATAATCGGAAAAATTTTCTATTGAAATTTTAGCGATAATCGGAAAAATTTTCTATAGAAATTTTAGCGATAATCGGAAAAATTTTCTATAGAAATTTTAGCGATAATCGGAAAAATTTTCTATAGAAATTTTAGCGATAATCGCAAAAATTTTCTATAGAAATTTTAGCGATAATCGCAAAAATTTTCTATTGAAATTTTAGCGATAATCGGAAAAATTTTCTATAGAAATTTTAGCGATAATCGGAAAAATTTTCTATAGAAATTTTAGCGATAATCGGAAAAATTTTCTATAGAAATTTTAGCGATAATCGCAAAAATTTTCTATAGAAATTTTAGCGATAATCGCAAAAATTTTCTATAGAAATTTTAGCGATAATCGCAAAAATTTTCTATAGAAATTTTAGCGATAATCGGAAAAATTTTCTATAGAAATTTTAGCGATAATCGGAAAAATTTTCTATAGAAATTTTAGCGATAATCGCAAAAATTTTCTATAGAAATTTTAGCGATAATCGCAAAAATTTTCTATTGAAATTTTTGCGATAATCGGAAAAATTTTCTATTGAAATTTTAGCGATAATCGCAAAAATTTTCTATTGAAATTTTAGCGATAATCGGAAAAATTTTCTATAGAAATTTTAGCGATAATCGGAAAAATTTTCTATTGAAATTTTAGCGATAATCGGAAAAATTTTCTATAGAAATTTTAGCGATAATCGCAAAAATTTTCTATTGAAATTTTAGCGATAATCGCAAAAATTTTCTATAGAAATTTTAGCGATAATCGGAAAAATTTTCTATAGAAATTTTAGCGATAATCGCAAAAATTTTCTATAGAAATTTTAGCGATAATCGGAAAAATTTTCTATTGAAATTTTAGCGATAATCGGAAAAATTTTCTATAGAAATTTTAGCGATAATCGGAAAAATTTTCTATAGAAATTTTAGCGATAATCGGAAAAATTTTCTATAGAAATTTTAGCGATAATCGGAAAAATTTTCTATAGAAATTTTAGCGATAATCGCAAAAATTTTCTATAGAAATTTTAGCGATAATCGGAAAAATTTTCTATAGAAATTTTAGCGATAATCGGAAAAATTTTCTATAGAAATTTTAGCGATAATCGCAAAAATTTTCTATAGAAATTTTAGCGATAATCGCAAAAATTTTCTATAGAAATTTTAGCGATAATCGCAAAAATTTTCTATTGAAATTTTTGCGATAATCGGAAAAATTTTCTATTGAAATTTTAGCGATAATCGCAAAAATTTTCTATTGAAATTTTAGCGATAATCGGAAAAATTTTCTATTGAAATTTTAGCGATAATCGCAAAAATTTTCTATTGAAATTTTAGCGATAATCGGAAAAATTTTCTATTGAAATTTTAGCGATAATCGCAAAAATTTTCTATAGAAATTTTAGCGATAATCGGAAAAATTTTCTATAGAAATTTTAGCGATAATCGCAAAAATTTTCTATAGAAATTTTAGCGATAATCGGAAAAATTTTCTATAGAAATTTTAGCGATAATCGGAAAAATTTTCTATAGAAATTTTAGCGATAATCGCAAAAATTTTCTATAGAAATTTTAGCGATAATCGCAAAAATTTTCTATTGAAATTTTTGCGATAATCGGAAAAATTTTCTATTGAAATTTTAGCGATAATCGCAAAAATTTTCTATTGAAATTTTAGCGATAATCGGAAAAATTTTCTATTGAAATTTTAGCGATAATCGGAAAAATTTTCTATTGAAATTTTAGCGATAATCGGAAAAATTTTCTATTGAAATTTTAGCGATAATCGGAAAAATTTTCTATTGAAATTTTAGCGATAATCGCAAAAATTTTCTATTGAAATTTTAGCGATAATCGCAAAAATTTTCTATTGAAATTTTAGCGATAATCGCAAAAATTTTCTATTGAAATTTTAGCGATAATCGCAAAAATTTTCTATTGAAATTTTAGCGATAATCGCAAAAATTTTCTATTGAAATTTTAGCGATAATCGGAAAAATTTTCTATAGAAATTTTAGCGATAATCGGAAAATTTTTCTTTTGAAATTTTAACAAATATCGCAAAAATTTTCTATTGAAATTTTAGCGATAATCGGAAAAATTTTCTGTTGAAATTTTAGCGATAATCAAAATTTCCTATTGATATTTAAGCGATAATCGCAAAAGTTTTCTATTGAAATTTTAGCGATAATCGGAAAAATTTTCTATTGAAATTTTAGCGATAATCGGAAAAATTTTCTATAGAAATTTTAGCGATAATCGGAAAAATTTTCTATAGAAATTTTAGCGATAATCGCAAAAATTTTCTATAGAAATTTTAGCGATAATCGCAAAAATTTTCTATAGAAATTTTAGCGATAATCGCAAAAATTTTCTATAGAAATTTTAGCGATAATCGCAAAAATTTTCTATAGAAATTTTAGCGATAATCGGAAAAATTTTCTATAGAAATTTTAGCGATAATCGCAAAAATTTTCTATAGAAATTTTAGCGATAATCGCAAAAATTTTCTATTGAAATTTTTGCGATAATCGGAAAAATTTTCTATTGAAATTTTAGCGATAATCGCAAAAATTTTCTATTGAAATTTTAGCGATAATCGCAAAAATTTTCTATTGAAATTTTAGCGATAATCGCAAAAATTTTCTATTGAAATTTTAGCGATAATCGGAAAAATTTTCTATTGAAATTTTAGCGATAATCGGAAAAATTTTCTATAGAAATTTTAGCGATAATCGGAAAAATTTTCTATAGAAATTTTAGCGATAATCGCAAAAATTTTCTATAGAAATTTTAGCGATAATCGCAAAAATTTTCTATAGAAATTTTAGCGATAATCGCAAAAATTTTCTATAGAAATTTTAGCGATAATCGCAAAAATTTTCTATAGAAATTTTAGCGATAATCGGAAAAATTTTCTATAGAAATTTTAGCGATAATCGCAAAAATTTTCTATAGAAATTTTAGCGATAATCGCAAAAATTTTCTATTGAAATTTTTGCGATAATCGGAAAAATTTTCTATTGAAATTTTAGCGATAATCGCAAAAATTTTCTATTGAAATTTTAGCGATAATCGCAAAAATTTTCTATTGAAATTTTAGCGATAATCGCAAAAATTTTCTATTGAAATTTTAGCGATAATCGGAAAAATTTTCTATTGAAATTTTAGCGATAATCGGAAAAATTTTCTATTGAAATTTTAGCGATAATCGCAAAAATTTTCTATAGAAATTTTAGCGATAATCGGAAAAATTTTCTATAGAAATTTTAGCGATAATCGCAAAAATTTTCTATAGAAATTTTAGCGATAATCGCAAAAATTTTCTATAGAAATTTTAGCGATAATCGCAAAAATTTTCTATAGAAATTTTAGCGATAATCGCAAAAATTTTCTATTGAAATTTTTGCGATAATCGCAAAAATTTTCTATTGAAATTTTTGCGATAATCGGAAAAATTTTCTATTGAAATTTTAGCGATAATCGGAAAAATTTTCTATTGAAATTTTAGCGATAATCGGAAAAATTTTCTATTGAAATTTTAGCGATAATCGGAAAAATTTTCTATTGAAATTTTAGCGATAATCGGAAAAATTTTCTATTGAAATTTTAGCGATAATCGGAAAAATTTTCTATTGAAATTTTAGCGATAATCGGAAAAATTTTCTATTGAAATTTTAGCGATAATCGGAAAAATTTTCTATTGAAATTTTAGCGATAATCGGAAAAATTTTCTATAGAAATTTTAGCGATAATCGGAAAAATTTTCTATAGAAATTTTAGCGATAATCGGAAAAATTTTCTATAGAAATTTTAGCGATAATCGCAAAAATTTTCTATAGAAATTTTAGCGATAATCGGAAAATTTTTCTATAGAAATTTTAGCGATAATCGCAAAAATTTTCTATAGAAATTTTAGCGATAATCGCAAAAATTTTCTATTGAAATTTTTGCGATAATCGCAAAAATTTTCTATTGAAATTTTAGCGATAATCGCAAAAATTTTCTATTGAAATTTTAGCGATAATCGGAAAAATTTTCTATTGAAATTTTAGCGATAATCGCAAAAATTTTCTATTGAAATTTTAGCGATAATCGGAAAAATTTTCTATCGAAATTTTAGCGATAATCGCAAAAATTTTCTATTGAAATTTTAGCGATAATCGCAAAAATTTTCTATTGAAATTTTAGCGATAATCGCAAAAATTTTCTATTGAAATTTTAGCGATAATCGCAAAAATTTTCTATTGAAATTTTAGCGATAATCGCAAAAATTTTCTATTGAAATTTTAGCGATAATCGCAAAAATTTTCTATTGAAATTTTAGCGATATCGGAAAAATTTTCTATTTAAATTTTAGCGATAATCGCAAAAATGTTCTATTGAAATTTTAGCGATAATCGCAAAAATGTTCTATTGAAATTTTAGCGATAATCGCAAAAATGTTCTATTGAAATTTTAGCGATAATCGGAAAAATTTTCTATAGAAATTTTAGCGATAATCGGAAAAATTTTCTATAGAAATTTTAGCGATAATCGGAAAAATTTTCTATTTAAATTTTAGCGATAATCGCAAAAATTTTCTATTTAAATTTTAGCGATAATCGGAAAAATTTTCTATAGAAATTTTAGCGATAATCGGAAAAATTTTCTATAGAAATTTTAGCGATAATCGGAAAAATTTTCTATAGAAATTTTAGCGATAATCGGAAAAATTTTCTATAGAAATTTTAGCGAT
This sequence comes from Musca autumnalis, assembly GCF_047663935.1. NCBI lineage: Eukaryota > Metazoa > Arthropoda > Insecta > Diptera > Muscidae > Musca > Musca autumnalis. The sequence goes on from NW_027412074.1 coordinate 51,557, forward strand.
AATCGGAAAAATTTTCTATAGAAATTTTAGCGATAATCGGAAAAATTTTCTATAGAAATTTTAGCGATAATCGGAAAAATTTTCTATTTAAATTTTAGCGATAATCGCAAAAATTTTCTATTGAAATTTTAGCGATAATCGCAAAAATGTTCTATTGAAATTTTAGCGATAATCGCAAAAATGTTCTATTGAAATTTTAGCGATAATCGGAAAAATTTTCTATAGAAATTTTAGCGATAATCGGAAAAATTTTCTATAGAAATTTTAGCGATAATCGGAAAAATTTTCTATTGAAATTTTAGCGATAATCGGAAAAATTTTCTATAGAAATTTTAGCGATAATCGGAAAAATTTTCTATAGAAATTTTAGCGATAATCGGAAAAATTTTCTATAGAAATTTTAGCGATAATCGGAAAAATTTTCTATTGAAATTTTAGCGATAATCGCAAAAATTTTCTATTGAAATTTTAGCGATAATCGGAAAAATTTTCTATTGAAATTTTAGCGATAATCGGAAAAATTTTCTATTGAAATTTTAGCGATAATCGGAAAAATTTTCTATTGAAATTTTAGCGATAATCGGAAAAATTTTCTATTGAAATTTTAGCGATAATCGCAAAAATTTTCTATTGAAATTTTAGCGATAATCGCAAAAATATTCTATTGAAATTTTAGCGATAATCGCAAAAATTTTCTATTGAAATTTTAGCGATAATCGCAAAAATTTTCTATTGAAATTTTAGCGATAATCGCAAAAATTTTCTATTGAAATTTTAGCGATAATCGCAAAAATTTTCTATTGAAATTTTAGCGATAATCGGAAAAATTTTCTATTGAAATTTTAGCGATAATCGGAAAAATTTTCTATTGAAATTTTAGCGATAATCGCAAAAATTTTCTATTGAAATTTTAGCGATAATCGGAAAAATTTTCTATTGAAATTTTAGCGATAATCGGAAAAATTTTCTATTGAAATTTTAGCGATAATCGCAAAAATTTTCTATTGAAATTTTAGCGATAATCGGAAAAATTTTCTATTGAAATTTTAGCGATAATCGGAAAAATTTTCTATTGAAATTTTAGCGATAATCGGAAAAATTTTCTATTGAAATTTTAGCGATAATCGGAAAAATTTTCTATTGAAATTTTATCGATAATCGAAAAATTTTCTATTAAAATTTGATCGATAATCGAAAAATTTTCTATTAAAATTTTATCGATAATTGAAAAATTTTCTATTAAAATTTTATCGATAATCGAAAAATTTTCTATTGAAATTTTAGCGATAATCGGAAAAATTTTCTATTGAAATTTTAGCGATAATCGCAAAAATTTTCTATTGAAATTTTAGCGATAATCGCAAAAATTTTCTATTGAAATTTTAGCGATAATCGGAAAAATTTTCTATTGAAATTTTAGCGATAATCGGAAAAATTTTCTATTGAAATTTTAGCGATAATCGCAAAAATTTTCTATTGAAATTTTAGCGATAATCGAAAAATATTTTTAATATAAAAGATTAATTTTTCGAATATATTCCTGTTTTTGTGTTTTTACGCGACCTGTTTAAAGGTCTTAACTTTAACTATGTTAACAAATTGATCCCATTTGCTTCAATATGCAATTAATTGATTATTTTCGAAATATATTGTTTTTCATTTGTTACAACGACATGTCGTTAGCTTTGCAAATTTGCAAAATTTATTGCTGATATTTATCTAATTAGTTTCCTATGCCTTGTGCTCCGTAAAACGTATCAGTTTAACTGTGCAACCGCCATGAAACGTTCAACAATTTGGGCTCTCAATTTCTGTTATTTTGCCTCCCAAATATATGGAATTCTACCATTTCACTATAATTATTGGATAAGAGAAGTTTATACCAGCAAGCTGCTTACCATCTACAGTGCCGTAATAGATATTGGCATGCTGTCTGTAATACCTCTGGTGCTACGCCTGGACTTTGATTTTGCAACTGTAAATGCATCCGAACTGCACACACGAGTTATGTCGATAATGTTTGTCCTAAATGTGTCGATTATATTGATGGCAATTATATTAAACTGGCGGAGACGACAACAATTTATGCAGACCATAAGGGAATTTGAGTGCATGCGGCAGAAGTTTCTTAGCAAATGGCCTCTAAGCCTCGATGTTCAAGAAAAATTTGAAACAGATTTAAGATCAACAATGTTATGGGGTTTCTTATCGAGTATTTTTCTCATACTAGGTTCCGGTGAATATTTCTCAGCTATGTTTAAATTTGAAAATGTTTGGTTGTACTTGGGGATGGCCTTTTTCCTTCAGATATTTAATATTTCCCTCTTCCACTATTATTTTTTACTCTTGAACATTAACGCCATACAAATGGCCATCAATGAGGAATTGAAGAATATTTTACAACAATCCACTGATTGCATTTCCATTGACAGGAATCTAAAACAAATTTCCGATAAGTGTGCCAATGATTTGGATTTTTTAGCTGGCATCCAGTATAGATTGCAGCTCATCGTGAAGCGCATCAATTATATGTATGATCTGCATGTGGCCTGTGTTATATTGACTGTCTATACGGATAATATAGTTGTATTTTATATGTCCTATATGAATTGGTATCATCCCTATGTCCAGGAGGAATTTAGCTATTGGACCCAAATATTTGTATTCTTGGGATTCATATTCTACTATGCTGTGTTGAAGAGCTGTACAATTTGTATGTTCCACGTCGTGGAATATGCGGACAAAACGAGATTTTTATTAAAGCAGGCGGATAATGTTTCAACAAACTACAATCGGAGATTGGAAGAGAGTGTAAGTAAGAAATAAAAAAGAAATTTTTTCCTAGTGTCAAAAAGGCTTTGTGTTAACGAGAAATCATATCGCTAAAATTTCAATAGAAAATTATTGTGATTATCGCTAAAATTTCAAAAGAAAATTATTGCGATTATCGCTAAAATTTCAATAGAGAATTTTTGCGATTATCGCTAAAATTTCAATAGAACAGTTTTGCGATTAACTCTAAAATTTCAATACAAAATTTTTGCGATTATCGCTAAAATTTTAAAAGAAAATTTTTGCGATTATCGCTAAAATTTCTATAGAAAAATTTTGCGATTATCGCTAAAAATTTAAATAGAAAATTTTTGCGATTATCGCTAAAATTTCAGTAGAAAATTTTTGCATTATTGGAATGTGAAAAAAAACTCTCAGATCAAGAGGTAAATAATTCCATAATCTTGCAACGCGTATTAAGAACGAATTCTCAAAAGTAGAGTTGTATATTCTAGGTATCTTCTTCTTCTTTATTTGCCTATTCGATTTTCGAATGTTGGCGACCAAAATGCAAATATAAGAATATTATTACAATAGTTTTATATTATCATACTTAAATTATTAAATATTGTTTATAATATCGGCAAAAGTCTCTCTGTTTCTGGCTTCGCTTAGCAGATTTATGACATCACGTATGCCGGTCCATTCTTGGATGTTGTTGATCCATATAAGTTGTTTCCTCCCTCTAGTAGGCCTTCCTTCAATGCCAAGTATGCCGTTTTCCGTCTCCTTGTGTTGTTCAGCAGTTCTTTTTCTTTATTAAATCTTCTTAGAACCTCATTATTTGATATGAATTGTGCCCATGATATCTTTAAGATGCGACGATATGTCCACATCTCAAATGCTTCCAGTTTTTTCATATCTACCGATTTTAAGGTCCATGTTTCCATGCCATACAATAGGACAGACCATACATATGTTTTCATATATCTTATTTTGGTTTTTAAGTTTACATTATGGCTTGTAAAAACTTTTTTATATTTAAAGAATGTGTCTCTGGCCATTTCAATCCTGCAGGCTATTTCTTTAGAAATGTCCCATTCGTCGTTGATTATCGCTCCAAGATATTTAAAGCTTTGGACTCTTTCCACATTTATTTCATTAATTTTTAATGGGGCCACATTAGCATATGTATGATGTTTACTGATGATCATGTATTTCGTTTTTTTGATGTTAGTTTTAAGACCGTATTTTTCGCTGCAAGTGGTCAATCTGTTAACCAGTTCTTGAAGTGCTGTCATATTATCGGCTATGAGAGTGGTGTCATCGGCATACCTTATGTTGTTAATGAACGTTCCATTTACATATATTCCTTTCCGGACACCATTTATTGATTCTTGGAATATTCGTTCAGCGTATGTGTTGAATAATAGAGGAGACAGGACACAACCTTGTCTAACACCTCTGGAAATATTAATATTTTCCGTCAATTCGCCATTGACGTTGACTTGCGCTGTTTGGTGCCAGTACAAGCTTTTTATGCATTCAACCTCCTTCTCTTCTACTCCAATGGACAATAAAATCTCGATCATTTTGTCATGTTGGACCGTGTCAAATGCTTTTTCATAATCAATAAAGCATAGGAACACGTCTTTCTGTGAATTTCGGCATTTTTGAACTAACGCTTGTAAAGCGAATAGAGCTTCGCGGGTTCCCATCCCATCTTTAAACCCAAACTGGCTAGTCCCCATTGCCTTTTCACATTTCATGTAGATTCTGGAGTGAATAATCTTCAGAAATATTTTGAGTGCATGGCTCATTAGGCTAATTAGTCGATAGTCGTTGCAGAATTTTGGACGACTTTTTTTTAGGGATGGTTATAAAAGTTGATGTGAGCCAATCTTTGGGATATTTACTAGTTTCGTAAACGTAGTTAAAAAGTTTCGTAAGAAGGTTTACGTTATCACCTTCAATTAACTTTAACAATTCTGAAGGAATCTCGTCTGGACCGCATGCTTTTTTATCTTTTAATGCCTTAATGGCTGTTTCAACCTCTGTTCTTGTGATAGGTATCCCGGATAATTGTTGGTCTACCCGTCTTTCATAGATTGACCGATTTTCGTCAGTAAAAATGGTTTTTATGTAATTGCTCCATATATTTTTTTTCAGGAAAGATTGTTGTCCGCAATTGTTTTAATGGCACATTTTATGGATTCCCAAATATTTTCTCCATCTTCACTGTTTACTGAGGTGAGTTCGTTGCTTAAAAGTTGCTTTACATTTGTTCGAACTGTTGGCTCCTGTAGTTTCTGTACATCAATCTTTTTCTTGTGGTTGGCCCGCTTAGCATGTTGTGCCATAAGTTGTGATCCGATGGCACGTCCGCCCCCGGGTACGTCGAAGTCTTTTTTACGCTTGAGCTGAAGCGTTTATTAATAAGAATATAATCAATCTGATTTCTAATAATATTGTCCTTTCTGTCCAGGGGTGATTTCCATGTATAGAGGCGTCTTGCAGGCAAGCTAAACAATGTGTTAGTTATAATCATTTTGTATTCTTGACAGAATTGTACAAGTCTGTCACCTCTTTCGTTTCTTGATCCTAAACCGTAGTGACCTGTAATTCCAGGGACCATATATTTGCCTACTTTGGCATTAAAATCACCTTGTATAATGGTAATTTCCTGAGGTTTTTCTTAATTTTAGTAGGTCGTTAATCTCTTCATAGAAGTTTTCTATTTCATCTTTGCTTTTGTCAGCTGTGGGAGCATATATTTGAATTATATTTATTTTCACTGGTTTTGCATCGAGTTGTATAAGCATAGTTCGGTCCGATTTCGGTATGTAACCTGTTACACTTCTTGCTATACTTTCCTTCATGATTATTCCTACCCCATTCCTATGGTTTCTGTCTAGATTTCCAGAGTAATAGATTTTCATGTTTTGCGAGGTGAAATCTGCACTATCAGGCCACCAAGTTTCGCACACTCCTAGTATATCTATATTCAGTTTCTTCATTTCAGATATCGTGTTTGCCAGTTTGCCAGATTCATAAAGACTTCGTATATTCCATGTTCCGATATTTAAAGTATTTTTTGTTTTACCTCCGGGGATTCTTAGCACCCTCGTTTGGCCGGAGACTGAGGGCCGTGTATTGTTGTTCGTATTCATAGATGCATGGTTTGCAAGGGATTTTACTTCAGTGGTTTCCTCTTGCCTTCTGAAGGGTTTATAGTTTCCGTCTACATATTCAGCCGCTCCTCCTGGAATTCAGACGCTGTTTGCTGCCGCCAACTGTTGATCAGACGCTGCCTTTGTTTTCCTTTTTTATTTTTGGTTCGCCCCGCATATTTTATTTTTGCGGTATCCACCATATCTGATGAACGTTCCCCTATCCACCACCTGGGGAGGCGTCCGATGGGAGAAAAAAAGGAAAAACATAACTCCGCACGGAATTCTGGGTATAAAAGGTTGTGTATTCTTCGTTGAAAAGATAAAGCTAAACATTTTAGCCAATGAAGCGGGTGTAGCAGTCTTAATTATTTTGTGAAAAGTGCTCAACAGCTTACAATTGACAAATTTCTCGAAATCAACCCCCAAAAAACTCTCTACATAACTAGATATATGTTCACGACGACTCACACCAAAGACAATCCGGGCAACAGAGTTGACAATACGTCTCAGCCTCAAAAAATTTCGTTCTATCGTACCAGAAACCACTTCTAAGCCATAATTGATACACGGCATGAGTAGAGCTAAAGCTAGTCTTTGTTTATCCCATGGAGGAAGATATACATTAATAGAGTACAATCTGCGAATGGTACTAAAGACTTTCCGCTGAATAGAGTCAATGTGAAATTCGAATGCAAGCTTATCATCTATAACAACTCCAAGGATTTTATGGGAACCTACGAAGCTGATCCGATTCTGATCTAGAAAAATATTGATGTCATTAGCTTGACTCCCAAAGCCAAACTTAATTGCTTTTGCCCTCCCTGGGTTGATCAAAAGAACATTTTCAGACAACACAGGGAGAATTGAAAGAGGTCTGAGATCGTCGTAGCTGTTAACAACATTACCTTTCGGTATTGAAACAATGCGAGCTTTTTTCCACTGTAAAGGAAAAACGGAATTTATTAAGTCTAAAATGTAATCAATGATTTGGATTTTATTTTTCTAAGCGCTATAACAATATCATCGGCGTAAACGCAGCTAAATGAAAAACCAGTATCAGACCCCTCAAATTTAGGGAAATCAATACCTTTTTTTCCTTTATTCATTCCACTTGGGAACATAGGGCATTTACAAAAAAATTCCATTCTATTCTATTGTTACAAATACATTTAACATCTTCCCACGACTTCTTCATTCTTTTTAATTCCATGGAAACTGTTCTGCCCCAAGTGTTCTTCGGCCGACCTGGACGTCTACTGCCTTGGGGGTTCCAGTCTAAGGCAATTCTAGAAATGCTGTTGGGACTTTTTCGCAGGTTGTGGCCTATCCACTTCCACTTTCTTTTTGTGATCTGGCGTTTAATGGGATCTTCATTAGTTTTATTCCATAGTTCTACATTGGAAGTTTTATTTGGCCAAAAGATGCCGCAAATTCTTCTTAAGCATTTGTTAATGAATGCTTGTAGTCTGTTGATAGTTGAATTTGAAATCAGCCAGGTTTCGCTCCCATATAACAAAATAGATTTTACGCACGCGTTAAATATGCGCAGTTTTGTTTGTAGGGAAAGATGTTGTGACCTCCATGTTTTGTTAAGACGACCAAACGCAGATCTAGCTTTATTTAGCCTACTGTTGACGTCTTCTTCTACTCCTCCGTCAATTTCCATGAAACATCCTAAGTAGCAGAATGATTTCACATATTGTAGTGGCTCGTTGTTTATTTTTATTTGGTTGTCCATTGAATAATTCAAGCGCATTGCATGCGTCTTTTTTTGTGTTTATTTCGAGGCCAACCTCTTTTGCTCGAAGAACAAGTTCATTTACTTTCTCCTGCATATCGTTGAACTTATGCGACATGAGGCAAATATCGTCTGCAAAGTCCACGTCCTCTAGATGACGATGAAGTGTCCAAACGATTCCTCTTTTCTTCGAAGAAATCTTCTCCATGATATATATCGTCGAGAACGACCGCAAAGAGCAGAGGGGATAAGGGACAACCTTGTTTCACCCCGGCTTTGGTTGTGAAAGGCTCGCTTATTGTTTTGCTGTGCTTGACTTGTTATGTTGCGTTGTTACACATTGCCTTTATGATGTTTATAATCTTCGTCGGCACCCGTTTTTTTTTTTTGCAAAGCGGACCAAATTGCACTTCGTTTAATAGAATCGAATGCTTTTCGAAAATCTATAAAAACGAGATAAAGCGGAGTTCGCCATTCTATAGACTGCTCTATTATTACACGCAGTGTGTTTGTCTGATCGGGTGCCACCGTGGTGCAATGGTATGCACGCCCGCCTTGCATGCAGAAGGTCGGTGGTTCGATTCCCCGGCCAGGCAACACCAAACATTTTTCAACGGTGGCAAAATACCCCTCAGTAATGTTGGCGACATTTCCTGAGTATTTCAGCCTTGAAAAACTTCTCTACAAGTGGTGTCTTAGGACACGCCGCACGGTGGTTCAGGATCGTTTTTTCCTGGTCAAAATTCTGTAACTTTTGAACGGATAGAAATATTTTCACAATTTTTTTTTGTTGGACAGATGACACAATCATCTTTCCGGTGAATTATAAGCTGTCAAATTAGGTCTGGTAGTTGCAGAGGAATTCAATGTCAAAGTTAAACATTTGAATTTTTTTACTATTTTTCATCAAAATATCAGTGCTTTTGTGTTTTTATATATTCTTATATATTAAAGATGGTCAAACGCCAATAAATAAACTATAAAAATGCCAAAAAAAAAAATTAAAAAAATTTTTGGAAAAAAAATTAAAATTTTTTTTCCCAAATTTTTCACATTAAAAAATTCAAAAAATTTAAATTTTTTCAAAAATTAAAATAAAATGCTCCTGGATGTTCATAAAACTTATATAACTCGTATGAAAACTCAAATATTCCAAAAAATTTTAATTTGTATAAAAAAGCTGTAATTCATATGGGAATTGGTATGGAAAAACACACATTTTTACCCATGTAATTTCAGTAAATTTAAAAAAGTGTTAAACGGACGGAACGGGACGGGAACAAAAGTATATATGGGCTAAAAGAGGAGACTTTCGGGCATATTTCTGTGGAAACAGAACATTGTTCCATGTTGTTCCACAAAAGTTCTAGTCCACTAAATTTGGAATTTCATAAAATGTAGTACCTGAGGAAAAATAAAATAGCTCATGTTGTGTAAACGCCACGGTAATTTGTTTAACTTATTTTTAAAGACCACAATCCTACCTACCTAACAAATAAACAGCGAACGCAGTTTATGTTATAGCTATTTCTTTCTCCAGAAGCTTTCAAAAATTACGTATTTCTCAAAAATTGGAAAAATGTTCGTCTTTAGGGGCACCCCACGCCCGCAACTTCCAATATTTTGACCTAATTTTTTGGTTTCCTTAGTTTCAATATGTTTACTATCGAATCCCATATAGAAATTAAATATCTGTTACAAAACACAATTTTGATTTTTGGCCAGGAAAATCGATTCCTGAACCATTGTGCGCCGTTCGGACTCGGCGATAAACAGTAGGTCCCATATCATTGAGCTTAAATATGAATCGGGGTGCACTCATTGATATGAGAGAAGTCTCCCTTGTCCCGTATGGGATGTTGTGGAACAATGTTATGTGTTTGTCTGATCAACGCAGCTACGATGTGGGCGGAACACGGCCTGTTCATCACGTAATGTTCCTTCAATAGGCTGCAATCTCTCGTTTATAATGATTGCAATTATTTTGTAAACAGTGTTAAGTAGGGTGATTCCCCGCCAGTTGTCACATTGTTTTAGGTCCCCTTTCTTTGGCAGTTTAATTATAGTGCCTTTCGTCCATGCGCAAGGTAGCCTTTCATTGGACCATGCCTCGTTTATGTGGGTGTGTATAATTTTTGCCGATGTTGTAGGGTCCACTTGTAATAATTCGGGTGGTACGCCGTCTTCTCCTGGCGCCTTGTTCCTTTTCAATTTATTAATTGCTGCTGCAATTTCTGATATTGTGGGGGCATTTGTGATAATGGAATCGTCTGGCATTTGATTTCCATAGTTTTGCTGGTGGTTAGGCTCGCAATCGTCACCGTCCATGTTGCTTATGTCTTCGAAGTGCTGCTTCCATCGTTTCGTTTGCTCTTCGACATTTGTTAGGAGCTTGCCGTTCGTGTCTCTAATTGTTTGTGTACGGGTTTGTGAGTTATTTGAAAGGCGCTTTATTATTTTGTGGAGTTCTCTCATATTGTTTGATCCTGCTGCTGCTTCCGCTTCTTTGGCCATTGCTTCTGCGAAATTCCTTTTGTCATTTCGCGCCGATCGTTTTACCATTTTTGCAACGTCTTTATATCGTTCCTCGCTTTGTACATCTCCTAAAGCCTGCAGTTTTAGACATTTCCGTTCCTGGATTAGATTCCAGGTGTAGTCTGATATCCAATCCTTCCGTTCTGACTTCTTGGAGTATCCAACATGGGTTTTTGCTATAGGTTTGGTTAGGTTCAGGATGCGCAACTGCCATGTTGGCAGCTACTCCACTCGGAGACCTTGAGGTCCATTGTGATCATCCAAACTATTGAATTATGTGTTTTGTAGAGGTGAAAGATGTTGTATTGATGTGTGATTTGGGCTATTTGATTGTAGATGATGGATATGGCTATGTGTGTTGATGTTGATTGGGTTGTAGATGGTGATGATGTGTAACTGATGGCTATATGGTGATTTGTGCATTCAGGTGATGACTGTGCAAAGAGATATGTTATATATTTGTAAATGATGATGCGTGGCTATTTAGATGATGATAGTGTTTGTGGAAAACAAGTGATGTGGTGCCTGTTGTGGATAGAGCTATGTGGTGCTGTGTGACTGTTGGTGATGATATATGTCAGTTGATGTGATGTGCTGTGTGGGAGGAAGATAATTAGGTTGGAAAGGTTGGACAGGAAGGGAAGCGGAAGTTGGTATAACAAGAGAGAAGAGTAAGAATAATTAGAATAATTAGTGACTGCATTGGAGAAGTCAGGTTATTTAAAGAGGGAAAATGGTTTAGTAGCTAACTACGATTTAATTACTAATGGTTTTAGGTCTGTGCTGGCCTGCCCCAGAGTATCTTAAGGCTCTTGCAGTAAACTACCAACACTGTAGGGTCAATAGAGGCGAAGTAGGAAAGAGATGCAATCACATGTTCACCAAATAGTCTATGTCTTTTGACCATCAGTCTAGGACATCCACATAGAAGGTGCTCGATTGTCTCTGTTTCCCCTCATCCTCACATAACCTACAGTACTCAATGTTATTGCGATCCCACTTGCAAGTCATGGATTTTATTCCGCAGTGACCGGTTATTACCCCCACAGCGGTTCTGATTTCTGATTTGCACAGCGAGAGGAGGGACGAAGTTCTACGCCATGAGATAACCGGCCAGATTGACTTAGATACCTTACAACCAGGCACATCTTGCCAAACTTTAACGGTTTTCTCTGCGTTGAGCTTACTGAGTTTGTCGAGGAAGAAGCAGAGAGGTGGCTTGACACTATCCTCTACCGTGAGATCCGAGGATTGGGATCCTCTTCTAGCCAATTCATCAACTATCTCGTTTCCCTCAACATTGCAATGCCCTACAACCCAACAAAACCTAACAACTATGTTACATGTATTTAAGAGAGACCTGCATCTTTGAACAATCCTGGATTTAATACTGTATGACCCTAACGCTTTTAGGGCAGCCTGACTGTCCACATAAACAGTGACTGCCTTATCTATAAGGTTCGTCATTCCCACTATTAATTCCAAGGCTTTCAAAACCGCAAAAACTTCTGCCTGAAAAACACTACAATTGTCATTAAGCTTATATGAGTTCCTGATTTCTAGTTCTTCACAAAACACACCAGATCCCGTGCCTTCTTCCATCTTCGACCCATCGGTGAAGATCGCCAGACTGTCGGAAAGTGGTCTGCCTCGTGTCAACTCACTCCTGTCGGGGATTAATACTTCAGCTGTGTCAAAGTCCAGGCTTGATGAGACGTAGTCAGTCTCATCTCCCCTGGCTCTTAGTCCAATCTGGCTACATATCCGCTGTAGAACACTAGCATGTCCAAGATGTGAACCACGCCACAGATTTACACAGATTTAGATACTGTACATGTATGTCCATAGGTTGGACGTTCAGTATGGCATTCAATGCGGTCTGAGGGGTGCTTCTTGCTGCTCCAGTAACGAGTACTGACGCAGCTCTTTGCACAGTAGCTAATGGGTTTTTGCTATACTTCTAAGCATGTTGCATGTATCTTCCCATGATGACACGTTGTTTGGGAGTATATGTGTACTTAGACTGTTTGCAACTTCTATGCACTTTTCTTCCGTCTTCAGCATATGTGTATTGAATCGCCGTTGTGAATGTTGGGTATTGTTGTCACGTACACTTTTAAGTTTGATTTTTAGCGTTGCCACTACGAGCTCGTGGTCGCTATCAATATCGGCACTACGTTTGGTGCGCACATCTACGAGGGAACCTCTCCATTTTCTGCGGATGCATATATGGTCAATTTGATTTTGTGTATTGCCATCTGGAGATGTCCATGTGTATTTGTGTATCCGTTTATGTGGGAATATAGAGCCACCTTTTACCAGCTGCGCTGCCTGGCAGATTTCCACAAACCGTTCGCCATTGTCATTCATAATACCCATGCCGTGTTTTCCCATGATGTGAGATAGTCTTTCGTTTTCACAACCGATTTTAGCGTTGAAGTCGCCAAGTATGATCAGTATGTCTCTATTGGCAATTCCGTTTATGGTGGCGGTTAAATGTTCGTAGAAAGCCACCTCTGCTTCTTCGGTTGGTGCATAACATTGTATGATGGTAACAAATTTTTTGATGTGGGTATAGAACCGCGCTGTGATTATTCTGTCGTTTACAGGTTGATACTCCGCTTTCGCTTTTATCATCCTTACCACTGTAAATTACAGTATTTCCATTGGCAGATATTAGGTCGCCATTACCACGCCATCGCATTTCGCTAATGCCTAGAATTTCTATTTTGAGTTCACTCATTTGTTTTTCTACTTGTGCAAGCCGTGATGATTCTCTTAATTTTCCGTACGTTCCATTGTGCTATTCTTATCCGTTTCCGAGTGCCAAATGTTGTCATCGCAGTTCCTTTGCCGCTTTGTTCAGTATTTGAAACACTCCTCCAGTTTGTGGTGTATGCCGCTGTTCCGATCCACCTGATCTCCACCGGTATACACTACGTAGTCAGCTGCTGCCCTGAGTACGACTTGTTGGTCCACGGGAGGTATTTTATTTCCCTCCTACTCTTCGGTTGAACCGACGAGCATTCCCACATCCGCCACCCGGGGACGCGCCTAGAGTTTGAGAATACCTAGAGTTTGAGAATTGTTGCCAACAAACGCAGCATTCAAACCATTAACATCAATGTCAAAAGCAATATCATCTGCACCAAGACATCCTGATCCTTTCAGGAAACGCCACAGAGCAGTTGAACCCATTGCATTGAATTTCTTGGAATAAAACTTTCTGCGCTCAAGCCGAATAACAGACTTCGCCTTATTACGATACCTACAAAAAACTTTCCAAGACTCACGACTCTTGTTACACTGATAGGCTCCAAAAGCTAAGGGCCTGCTTATGTATGTCGATAAGAAAACGAATGCGGAAGAAAAACTACCAAATTTGAGTGTGTATTTCAAATTTGTTTTTTTTTGTTTTGAAGCAAAAGCAAATGAAATAATATTTCAAATACTAAAGTTTGGGTGTCTTTCATGTGCACACATTTTCGTTTCGAAATACATAAACTGGGGGAATGTCACGCATAGAGCGAGCAAAAGTAATAGAGTTAGATTTGATCCAGTTATTTTTAGAATGTATCCTTCTACGAACCGAAGGAACAAACTCAAATAAGTCCATAATAAGGAAATTTATGATAGAACATTTAACATGAACATCACCAACATTTAGCAAATCAAAGTCGAAGTTAGATAAGCGCAGGTAATACCCATCCCAATCAATGTTGGAATAATCCCGATATTCAACAAATTCAAGGAAGCGAAGCGAATATAAGTGAATGATCAGAAATAGCAGGACAAATACCTTGACCAGATTGATAAACCATGGAAGAGTCACTGACTAAAACAAAATCTATCAGAGAAGTTGAACCATGCGACACATCCAAGTGAGTAGGCTTGGAATTGTGTAATATTGACAGATTCAACCGGAAGCAACAAGAACGAACATATGCAGATTTATGGAAATTGAACAAATTATAGATAAAGTCACCAACTATCACTAGATTCCAATACCTCATGAAAATATCTGAATGTTGATCCGCAAAGAAAGAAAAATCACCAGGAGGAGGCAGATAAACAACACCAAACAATACCTTTGAGTTACCGGCCGAAAGCTTAATAAAAAGTGATTCACATTTGCCCAATCTATATAATTTGAAAACAATTTTGTATCTGATAGAATTTACAGCATAAATAGCCACACCACCACCCCGAGTTCCAATCCTGTCATTCCTTACAAGTTTATAACCTGGAATATCAACCATACGATTAAAGATATCAGGCCTCAGCCATGTCTCAGAAAATGCAAGAATATTTAAAGAAGAGTCACATAGAATCGACTTTAGCTCACAATATTTAGAAGAGTTATTTGAAGGCATTATACTTCTGCAATTTAAATGTGCGTTATTCATTTTGCCATGGCATGTGCTAAGAACCGAGTTTAAGTAAACATTGTTGCTTGTCAAAAGACATCAAAAGTAAAAAATAAGTAATGGCGGGGAACCAAGTATACATATAAATATATGTCTTAACTTTCTACACATCGTAAAAACATATAAAACTTTAAGGCAGCTGATCAACAGCATATTGAGATCAAAAATACTTTTTCAAAAGATAAAGGAAAAAAAGATTATTCAGAAGAATCAAGCAAAATGTAATGAATTATATAAAAAGGAGAAAAAAAGTTCAAACATCTCACCTTCAACATCATGAGGCAAAGCGTCACATTGACTGGCGCTATAAGTGTCTTCTCTGCCATCAGGAAACCTTAGCCATGCCTTAAGAATATCAGAATTCAAGTTTTTTAACTTTTACACCATCTTTAAACGTTGAAGTTTCTTGCACACAAAGTTCAAACGTGCAGCGGCTGGAAAGAAATGGTCGTTAAGATAAACTCGACTAGTTGGACCTACACCCTGGGTACCCAATAAGCCAGAGACTTTAAGGTTACGAGTTTTAAAATACTCCTTCATCAGTAGGTCGCGCTTAGATACTTTGTTAAATTTAACAAGAATTTGTTTTTTCCGATTTATGTTACATACGTGATTTATGTCCATTGTAAAATGTGCCCAGAGCTATAACAGGCGCTTCTAGATCCTCTCCAATCAATATATCCGAACGATTTATCCTCTTATGAATAATGTTGTCTTCCTTCTCCAGAGCTACAAATTTAGCCGAAGTTGAAACTTCAACACGACGGACATTGTCATTACATCTACCAATGTCTGCTCTCATCTCAACCACAAAAGAACTAACTTCCTGCTTAATGTCATTCAACACCGTTGTAAGACGGCCTGGTAGTTCAGCATAAAGCTATTTTGGCTTTAGGTCAGAAAATAAAAACAATATGTTTTGTTTTTATTTAATTTTTATTTTTCCAATATATCGACCTTCTCCGAAGTTCATCATCAGGGAATTTTGTTTTTCTTTCTTTAACAACCGTCGAGTATGCACATCCTATTTTGTAAGCGAGTATTTTCCAAATTCTTTCGATAATCGATGACAGACCTGTTACAAGAAGAAGACCTGAAACCATAGACTAAATACTCTTATAGACAGAGAAGTCTTAATGTGTGCTGTTTTTGTAGATGGCGTCCTTCCATTCAATATGCTCTCGATATCCTGAAGTTGTCACTCAAATATGTCGTGTAGTAGCCCCATAGACAAAATAATCTATAGATAGAGAATTTTAATGGGTTTATTTTTTATAGATGTTGCCCTTCCACTCAATATGCTCTCGATATGCTGTGGATTTCACTCAAATATGTCGTGTAGTAGCTCAATGTTAAAAAAAAATTACCACTAACGCCATCTAACTATTACAGAGCATACTAAGTAACATGCTGAGAACAATTCTTCGTCTACACCTTCATTAGTCTATGCCTGAAACTATTCATGGAGATTGAAAATAAACTGCTGGAGAGTTACACCAATACATACAAAACAACACAAATAAAAAACTCAAGTCTTTGCAACAACAAAATGCAGAAATTAGAATGGACAACCAAAACGGATGGTTTGTGAATAAAACTGAAGTAGAGATTCCAAGTGACATTGAGTTGTTGCTCTCGCTTGGCCCCAAATATGCAACGTCAACAACAACAAAAACGTTTCCATTATTTGACATTATTGCAGAAGGAGAGGACTGCATACAAACAATCGACGATAAAGAAAAACAAGAGATCGCGAGAACAAAATTAGTAACACTCATAGACTAGCCAAGATCACCCATATACGTTAACGTGACTGCAACAACAAAATATGTTCTCAAACAAAGGAAAAACTGGCTCAGAGAGACTAATGCATAAAATATTTTGAGCACCACCGCTCATAGACGAACACATGAAGAAGAAAACAACAACACTGCCCGCGAGAGACAAACACGTACTTAACACAGTGGGTCGATGCAGAACCTTCTTAAAATAAAATACTTACATAATTATTGTTAATGCCGACAAGGGGGGTAAAACTGTGGCTATGAACAAAAAAGACTACCAATTAAAAATGGCAACAATCTTAGGAGATACATATGTATATGCACTTATAGAAGGCTAAAAAGGGACCTAACAAACATTCTTCAAAATAAGAACAATTTGATTATGGAAAAACTTTATAAACTAAACATTATCAATGATGCCGAAAAATACAAACTTTTGAATAAAACGTCTACGGCACCTAGACTCTATGGCTTACCTAAAATACACAAGGATGGTAACCCTCTAAGGCCAATTTGTTCTACAATCAACTCCACTGCTAATGCTCTCTGTAGGTATGTAATAGACATATTAAAGCATTTGACAGCGAACTCGATCTACAACGTAAAGGACGCGAAAGACTTCAAGACCAGAATCGATAGCATACAAATACTTCCTGACGAAATCCTTATTTTATTTGACGTGGTATTGCTTTTTCCCAGCATCCCTGTAAATCTAGCATTAAACACCATAGAAGATAAGTGGGATACAATAAAAACACATACGACGATTCCTAAGGAACTATTTATGAATATTTTGACACTGTGTATGAAGGATACAAGATATTTCATTTATGACGATAAGTTTTAGGAACAAAATAAAGGCATGCCAATGGGTTCTCCCACCTCCCCCGTTGTAGCCGATATTATAATGGAACTGTTACTGGACTCATCACTCAAGAAAATGCGCACAAAACCTAAGATATTGACGAAGTACGTCGATGATATTTTTACGATAATGAAAAAAGATGAAATCATGGAAAATATGGACATTCTTAACCCTTTCGGCCCCAACGTTGCTTATAAGCAACTTCGATTTTAACGTCGTTTTATTTAAAACTAACGGAATTTTTTCCTCAAAGAACACATTGCTTTGGCTAATTGTAGTCCTAAGAATGCAAAAATTATAAAAAAGTGCCAGTTGTATCCCGATCAACAGAACTACGATGCATTATTCAGTGTGAAGTCTGGAAAATCACGGTATGTCAAAAATCGATGTGTACAGTCCAAATTATTTAAATCGTTTCTAAATCAAAATGTATGAGCTTTATGTTAAACTTTAGTTTTGATTCTTCAAAAGTAAGGTCAGAGGTATACCTCTATACGATTATAACATTTACATTTACATAATTGCACAAAATAATGAGCAAATAAATTTTAGATAAAATGTACTGTATCTTCCGAAATAGGTGGGGTAACGCCCACCACTTTATGTTACGTCTTAGTTTTGACTTATACTTTAATTCTATGTTTTTAAAGTAACTGCTAATGCGTGGAAAACAGTTCGGGGCCGAAAGGGTTAACTCTTTCAACCCACATATACAATTTACCATGGAGATGGAACGAGGCAACAAATTACCATATCTGGATGCAATAGTTATTAGAAATGAAACCCAACTTAAACTTGACTGGTACCAGAAACCTACGGCGTCAGGGAGACTGATTAACTACACCTCAAAACACCCGAGAAGAACTATAGTCAACACAGCAACCAATTTCTTAAAAAGAGTATTAGACATTAGCGATACAGAATTTCATAGACAAAATCTACATAAAATTAGGGAAACTCTACATAAAAACGATTTTCCATCATTTATTATTGACTGTCTTATAAGACGCGCAAACAATGTAAACACAGAGAAACCGGCGAGAAAATATATAAACCTATGACGTACATACGGGGTTTTTCAGAAAGGCTAAAAGATGCAAATATATATGACCATACCAAATACGTGCTGGCATTTAAATCTACCAACACACTGAACAATGTGTTTAGCAAATTGAAAAATAAAGTAAATGACGAGGAAAAGTCTAACCTAGTATACCGTATAAATTGCAAGGGTGACAAGTCCAACATATGCCAGAAGGTATATGTTGGCACTACTAAAACGAAATTAAAGACAAGGATATCCGCACATAAATATGACCATAAAGCACAGAATAAACCTATAGAGCAAAATACGGCATTGGCTGCTCATTGTACAATGTACATTGACGGGGCATACCCCTGATTTTAATGATGTCAAAGTTCTCACATAATTAACACTCCTACCAATATAAGACTTAACTACAAAACTGATACTGACAACTGTGCTCATATTTACAGACACATAGTTAACAAATACAAATCTGACAAACATTAGTTAAAGTAAGTTCGCTGACAATTACACAACGTTAACTCTCTTTAAGTAAGTTTGCAATTGGTATTTTTTGTAAAACTCTTTGCTGATATATGTATACATTTGTAGTTCCCTGATGATGATTGGAGATTGCAATCGAAATATTGGAAATAAAACTTACTTACTTACTTAGTTGGCCCATTACAGAACATTTGTTCCATAGACCGAACTAAGAAAAGATCTCCATTCCTCTCTGTTTTTCGCTTGACTTTTTGGAATACCGCGCCTTTCCATTTCTTCATCCACTTGTATGCTCCATCGAAGCTTAGGCCTACCGATTCTGCGTGCACCGCCATGTGGCATGTATTCATACGCCTTTTTAGCGGGTTCATCATCGCTCATTCTCATGATATGGCCTAGCCAACGCAATCGTTGCATCTCGATACGTTTAACTATATGCATGTCTTTGTATAGCTTATATAGCTCGTGGTTCATACGACGTCGATATTCACCGTCAACGCAAATCGGCCCGTAGATCTTTCGAAGAATTTTCCTCTCAAACACACCAAGCACTGCCTTATCTGCTTGCGCAAGTACCCATGCTTCGGAGCCATACATTAGCACGGGTAGTATCAGCGTTTTGTATAGTGTTATTTTTGTTTGACGAGATGTGGCTTTGTTTTTAAATTGCTTACTTAGACCATAGTAGCATTTGTTGGCCAATACAATTCTTCTTCTTATTTCACAACTGATGTTGTTTGTTGTGTTTATGGCAGTGCCGAGGTAGACGAAGTCTTTAACTACCTCAAAATTGTAGGTACCAACTTCCACAGTTGGCCCGAGCTCTATGGACGCTTTGCGCGTCGACACCATCAATTTGGTATTTTCGCCGTTTACCGCCAGACCCACTTTCGCAGATTCTGCTTCGACCTTCCTAAAGGTATCAGTTACTTCCTTTACTGACCGTCCCATGATGTCTATGTCATCAGCATAGGCAAGTAACATGTGGCTATTGGTGTAAATTGTTCCATTTCTTTTGACATTTGCATCTCGTATTACCTTTTCCAGCAAAATGTTGAATAGGTCACACGAAAGGCTGTCTCCTTGTCTGAAACCTCTTTTGGTACAAAATTCTTCGGAGAGGTTCTTTCCAATTTTAACTGAGGACCTAGTATCAGTTAAAGTCATCTTACAAAGCCGGATGAGCTTTGCGGGGATACCAAATTCAGACATTGCGTGGAATACCTTTGATCGGAGGGGACTGTCGAATGCTGCTTTATAATCGACAAAAAGGTGAAATGTGTCGATCTGCATCTCTTGGGTCTTCTCTAGGATTTGCCGCAGGGTAAATATCTGATCAATGGTGGACTTGCCAGGTCTAAAGCCACATTGGTATGGTCCAATTATTTCGTTGACCATTGGCTTTAGTCGTTCGCACAATATCCCTGACACTATCTTATAGGCAATAGGGAGAAGACTTATGCCCCTATAGTTGGAGCATACAGTCTTATCCCCTTTCTTGTGGACGGGACATAGGATGCTCAGGTTCCAATCATCGGGTACGCGTTCTTCCTGCCAGATGGTGCTAACTAGCTGATGCATACACCTTATCAGCGCGTCGCCTCCGGTTTTAAACAGCTCGGCTGGTAAGCCATCGGCTCCTGCTGCTTTATTATTCTTCAGCCGGTTGATTGCTGTTTTT
>NW_027412075.1:0-71992 GCF_047663935.1 Musca autumnalis
CCCCATAAGGCGTGGATTTTTAATGAAATTTTCAAAGAATTTTAGACCCCATAAGGCGTGGATTTTTCAATGAATTTTTCAAATAATTTTAGACCCCATAAGGCGTGGATTTTTCAATGAATTTTTCAAACAATGTTTATGAATTTTCGTATGACATTTAAAGGTCTTTAGCCGTGGATTTTTAATGCAGTTTCCTATGACCTTTAAAGGCCTTTAGGCGGGGATTTTTTAATGAATTGTCCTATGACATTTAAAAGCTTTTAGCCATGGATTTTTAATGGATTTTCCTATGACATTTAAAGATCTTCAGTCGTTGAATTTTTTAATGAATTTTCCTACGACATTTAAAGATCTTCAGCCGTGGATTTTTTTAATGTATTTTCGTATTCGTTTCCTTCCATTTAGGCTTGGATTTTTTAACCAATTTTTAAAAGACTTCATTTTCAAAATAATTTTTAGATCCTATATAAAATGTCTCTATCTACCCATTTTATTGCCATTATTCTTCTACCCTTAATACGTGACCCCTCCAACCCCAATAAAATTTTCCCTTCATATTATAGAGGGAAAGGTCATTGCGAAAAACTCTCACACGTCGTTGCATGTCATGCTTGCATTAATTGTTATTGTTATTTCGTGCCAGTTGTCCATATTGAAGATATCGACATGGACTTATCACCACCATACACTCCGAGGCAATGACTTCTGTTGTGATGCGCTTTACTTAAGGCTATCAACGTGTGCTGTGAATATTGCTGAACATTTACACGTTTTTCTGTAAATGGTGTTTGTTGTGTGCTCGGACAGGTTAATGTGTAAACAACACATTTGACACTCAATCCTGGTAATGATGTGCAAAGAAACATTTGTTGCAAATATTGTAAAAATAATTTAATTTTTTTTTTGTGTTTTGTCACATAGAAAGGTCATTGAAAATATATAAATTAAATATAATTAAATATATATATAGAAAGGTATTTATGAATTGTGAGCTCAAAAAGTCTTTGAAAAAATTATTAAAAAATCCACGCCTAATGGCCTTTAAAAGTCTTTGAAAAAATTATTAAAAAATCCACGCCTAATGGCCTTTAAAAGTCTTTGAAAAAATTATTAAAAAATCCACGCCTAATGGCCTTTAAAAGTCTTTGAAAAAATTATTAAAAAATCCACGCCTAATGGCCTTTAAAAGTCTTTGAAAAAATTATTAAAAAATCCACGCCTAATGGCCTTTAAAAGTCTTTGAAAAAATTATTAAAAAATCCACGCCTAATGGCCTTTAAAAGTCTTTGAAAAAATTATTAAAAAATCCACGCCTAATGGCCTTTAAAAGTCTTTGAAAAAATTATTAAAAAATCCACGCCTAATGGCCTTTAAAAGTCTTTGAAAAAATTATTAAAAAATCCACGCCTAATGGCCTTTAAAAGTCTTTGAAAAAATTATTAAAAAATCCACGCCTAATGGCCTTTAAAAGTCTTTGAAAAAATTATTAAAAAATCCACGCCTAATGGCCTTTAAAAGTCTTTGAAAAAATTATTAAAAAATCCACGCCTAATGGCCTTTAAAAGTCTTTGAAAAAATTATTAAAAAATCCACGCCTAATGGCCTTTAAAAGTCTTTGAAAAAATTATTAAAAAATCCACGACTAATGGCCTTTAAAAGTCTTTGAAAAAATTATTAAAAAAATCCACGCCTAATGGCCTTTAAAAGTCTTTGAAAAAATTATTAAAAAATCCACGCCTAATGGCCTTTAAAAGTCTTTGAAAAAATTATTAAAAAATCCACGCCTAATGGCCTTTAAAAGTCTTTGAAAAAATTATTAAAAAATCCACGCCTAATGGCCTTTAAAAGTCTTTGAAAAAATTATTAAAAAATCCACGCCTAATGGCCTTTAAAAGTCTTTGAAAAAATTATTAAAAAATCCACGCCTTATGGCCTTTAAAAGTCTTTGAAAAAATTATTAAAAAATCCACGCCTAATGGCCTTTAAAAGTCTTTGAAAAAATTATTAAAAAATCCACGCCTAATGGCCTTTTAAAGTCTTTGAAAAAATTATTAAAAAATCCACGCCTAATGGCCTTTAAAAGTCTTTGAAAAAATTATTAAAAAATCCACGCCTAATGGCCTTTAAAAGTCTTTGAAAAAATTATTAAAAAATCCACGCCTAATGGCCTTTAAAAGTCTTTGAAAAAATTATTAAAAAATCCACGCCTAATGGCCTTTAAAAGTCTTTGAAAAAATTAATAAAAAATCCACGCCTAATGGCCTTTAAAAGCTTTTAAAAGTCTTTGAAAAATTCATTAAAAAATCTACGCCTAATGGCCTTTAAAAGTCTTTGAAAAAATTATTAAAAAATCCACGCCTAATGGCCTTTAAAAGTCTTTGAAAAATTCGTTAAAAAATCCACGCCTAATGGCCTTTAAAAGTCTTTGAAAAATTCATTAAAAAATCCAAGCCTAATGGCCTTTAAAAGTCTTTGAAAAATTCATTAAAAAATCCACGCCTAATGGCCTTTAAAGGTCTTTGAAAAATTCATTAAAAAATCCACGCCTAATGGCATTTAAAAGTCTTTGAAAAACTTGTTAAAAAAGCCACGCCTAATGGCCTTTAAAAGTCTTTGAAAAATTCATTAAAAAATCCACGCCTAATGGCCTTTAAAAGTCTTTGAAAAATTCATTAAAAAACCCACGCCTAATGGCCTTTAAAAGTCTTTGAAAAATTCGTTAAAAAATCCACGCCTAATGGCCTCTAAAAGTCTTTGAAAAATTCATTAAAAAATCCACGCCTAATGGCCTTTAAAAGTCTTTGAAAAATTCATTAAAAAAATCCACGCCTAATGGCCTCTAAAAGTCTTTGAAAAATTCATTAAAAAATCCACGCCTAATGGCCTTTAAAAGTCTTTGAAAAATGCATTAAAAAATCCACGCCTAATGGCCTTTAAAAGTCTTTGAAAAATTCATTAAAAAATCCACGCCTAATGGCCTTTAAAAGTCCTTGAAAAATTCATTAAAAAATCCACGCCTAATGGCCTCTAAAAGTCTTTGAAAAATTCATTAAAAAATCCACGCCTAATGGCCTCTAAAAGTCTTTGAAAAATTCATTAAAAAATCCACGCCTAATGGCCTCTAAAAGTCTTTGAAAAATTCATTAAAAAATCCACGCCTAATGGCCTTTAAAAGTCTTTGAAAAGTTCATTAAAAAATCCAAGCCTGCTCCTTTGAATTCCGAGATTATTACCCATTTGATCCTCCTAATCTCTATTGCCATACATATTTCAAAATAAACCTTTGAAAGACTTTTGCGCTCTCAATCTCAATCAAACCCAACAAAATTAGATAAATTGTTAATACAAATGTATGTGCATACATACATCCGATTGTATGGCAACCAAAATGCATGAAATACACAACACTAGCTTCCTATTACCCTGCTCCTCACCTTTTCCACCACCATCATCATATCAACTGGCGGACAGGACACTATGTTTATGATCACGTTCCGTAGGTTGTCCATGTTTTTGCTGCACACAGTTCAGTTAGATTTATGTACATGTTTATATCAGCATTTATGCATGAGAATGAATGCAAGCATACACGTATATATACACATGTGAGTATGTGTGTGTCGGTTAGCATGCTTGGTATGTTATGTTTCATTTTGTGATACATTTGAAATGTACATTTCATATGTCATAGATAGAGTTACATTAGCAAATACATCCTCATCACGAAATCACATAAATCACAACTAATATACAGTTGAATATCATCAAAGTGAACATGCATACATATGTATGTGTGTACATAAAGAACATTATTATCATCATCACCATCATCATGGTCATTGGTGTCCGGAACATGAAGCTACAACACACAGAGTGGGCAGTTGTATAAATCCATATTTATAGCTATGAATGTATAAAATCCTAGGTATGTAGTGGCAAATATAGGGTAAAAGTCAGAATAGCAATACCTGCAAGTACAACAAAGTTCGTGGCACAACCCTATAGGCACTTATGGGAAAACTGGGAGGATGGTCTGTCTAAGAATTTTAGTTCGTGATGAGTCAAACATCCATTAAAATTTTTTTGTAAAAATTTTGCTATATTATTGTGCACAACTATAACATCCCTAATTTACATATTTCACTCACTCCCCTGCGCTGCTGCCACATAATAGCCCCATTTTACCATCGTCCTATAATTTCCCAACCAAATTTTACATTTGAAACAATTTATGTTTTTGAACACAAAACTTAACATATGTTAGATGGCCACAAAATCAAAGGCACACATTTAACCTAACACACACACACCTATCCACCCACGAATGCACACACCAATACCTACACTGCACGTGTATAATCAAAAACATGATTGCGTAAAAGGACACGTATTCGAATGCATGAGGCATGGATGGCATGACATGAATGTTGGTTGGTGGGTAACATCAGGACGACGAACTAAACTATTATGAAGCTAAACAGCAGGAACTCCAAATCTTTTGGAGCTAAAAATGAAATATTAGGTCAAGATGTCAACTTTCACCTGGTGCTTAAATTCTTCAAAGAAAGAGAAAGGAATAAAAAATTTTGTTAAAATAAGTTATTTAAAAGCAAATTTTATTGTCTTTAAAATTATTTGCAAAATATATTAAAAAATCCAAGCCTAATGGCCTTTAAATTTAGTTGCAAAATATATTAAAAAATCCAAGCCTAAAGGCCTTTAAAATTATTTGCCAAATTTATTAAAAAATCCACGCCAAAAGGCCTTTAAAATTATTTGCAAAATTTATTAAAAAATCCACGTCTAAAGGCCTTTAAAATTATTTGCAAAATTTATTAAAAAATCCACGCCTAAAGGCCTTTAAATTTAGTTGCAAAATTTATTAAAAAATCCACGCCTAAAGGCCTTTAAATTTAGTTGCAAAATTTATTAAAAAATCCACGCCTAAAGGCCTTTAAAATTATTTGGAAAATTTATTAAAAAATCCACGCCTAAAGGCCTTAAAATTATTTGCAAAATTTATTAAAAAATCCACGCCTAAAGGCCTTTAAAATTATTTGCAAAACTTTTTTAAAAATCCACGCCTAAAGGCCTTTAAAATTATTTGCAAAATTTATTAAAAAATCCACGCCTAAAGGCCTTTAAAATTATTTGCAAAATTTATTAAAAAATCCACGCCTAAAGGCCTTTAAATTTAGTTGCAAAATTTATTAAAAAATCCAAGCCTAAAGGCCTTTAAAATTATTTGAAAAATTTATTAAAAAATCCACGCCTAAATGCTTTTAAAATTATTTGCAAAATTTAATAAAAAATCCACGCCTAAAGGCCTTTAAATTTAGTTGCAAAATTTATTAAAAAATCCACGCCTAAAGGCCTTTAAAATTATTTGCAACATTTTTTAAAAAAATTCACGCCTAAAGGCCCTTAAAATGATTTGCAAAATTTATTAAAAAATCCACGCCTAAAGGCCTTTAAAATGATTTGCAAAATTTATTAAAAAATCCACGCCTAAAGGCATTTAAAAATATTTGCAAAATTTATTAAAAAATCCACGCCTAAAGGCCTTTAAAATGATTTGCAAAATTTATTAAAAAATCCACGCCTAAAGGCATTTAAAAATATTTGCAAAATTTATTAAAAAATCCACGCCTAAAGGCCTTTAAAATGATTTGCAAAATTTATTAAAAAATCCACGCCTAAAGGCATTTAAAAATATTTGCAAAATTTATTAAAAAATCCACGCCTAAAGGCCTTTAAAATGATTTGCAAAATTTATTAAAAAATCCACGCCTAAAGGCATTTAAAAATATTTGCAAAATTTATTAAAAAATCCACGCCTAAAGGCCTTTAAAATTATTTGCAAAATTTATTAAAAAATCCACGCCTAATGGCCTTTAAAATTATTTGCAAAATTTATTAAAAAATCCACACCTAAAGGCCTTTAAAATTATTTGCAAAATTTATTAAAAAATCCACGCCTAAAGGCCTTTAAAATTATTTGCAAAATTTATTAAAAAATCCACGCCTAAAGGCCTTTAAAATTATTTGCAAAATTTATTAAAAAATCCACGCCTAAAGGCCTTTAAAATTATTTGCAAAATTTATTAAAAAATCCACGCCTAAAGGCCTTTAAAATTATTTGCAAAATTTATTAAAAAATCCACGCCTAAAGGCCTTTAAAATTATTTGCAAAATTTATTAAAAAATCCACGCCTAAAGGTCTTTAAAATTATTTGCAAAATTTATTAAAAAATCCACGCCTAAAGGCCTTTAAAATTATTTGCAAAATTTATTAAAAAATCCACGCCTAAAGGCCTTTAAAATTATTTGCAAAATTTATTAAAAAATCCACGCCTAAAGGCCTTTAAAATTATTTGCAAAATTTATTAAAAAATCCACGCCTAAAGGCCTTTAAAATTATTTGCAAAATTTATTAAAAAATCCACGCCTAAAGGCCTTTAAATTTAGTTGCAAAATTTATTAAAAAATCCACGCCTAAAGGCCTTTAAAATTATTTGCAAAATTTATTAAAAAATCCACGCCTAAAGGCCTTTAAAATTATTTGCAAAATTTATTAAAAAATCCACGCCTAAAGGCCTTTAAAATTATTTGCAAAATTTATTAAAAAATCCACGCCTAAAGGCCTTTAAAATTATTTGCAAAATTTACGCCTAAAGGCCTTTAAATTTAGTTGCAAAATTTACTAAAAATTCCACGCCTAAAGGTCTATAAACTTATTTGCAAAATTTATTAAAAAAATCCACGCCTAAAGGCCTTTAAAATTATTTGCAAAATTTATTAAAAAATCCACGCCTAAAGGCCTTTAAAATTATTTGCAAAATTTATTAAAAAATCCACGCCTAAAGGCCTTTAAAATTATTTGCAAAATTTACGCCTAAAGGCCTTTAAATTTAGTTGCAAAATTTACTAAAAATTCCACGCCTAAAGGTCTATAAACTTATTTGCAAAATTTATTAAAAAAATCCACGCCTAAAGGCCTTTAAAATTATTTGCAAAATTTATTGAAAAATCCACGCCTAAAGGCCTTTAAAATTATTTGCAAAATTTATTAAAAAAACCACGCCTAAAGGCCTTTAAAATTCTTTAAAAAATTTTATTAAAAAATCCACACCTAAAGGCCTTTAAAATTATTTGGAAAATTTATTAAAAAATCCACGCCTAAAGGCCTTTAAAATTCTTTAAAAAATTTTATTAAAAAATCCACGCCTAAAGGCCTTTAAAATTATTTGCAAAATTTATTAAAAAATCCACGCCTAAAGGCCTTTAAAATTCTTTAAAAAATTTTATTAAAAAATCCACACCTAAAGGCCTTTAAAATTATTTGCAAAATTTATTGAAAAATCCACGCCTAAAGGCCTTTAAAATTATTTGCAAAATTTATTAAAAAATCCACGCCTAATGGCCTTTAAAATTATTTGGAAAATTTATTAAAAAATCCACGCCTAATGGCCTTTAAAATTATTTGGAAAATTTATTAAAAAATCCACGCGTAAAGGCCTTTAAAATTATTTGCAAAATTTATTAAAAAATCCACGCCTAAAGGCCTTTAAAATTATTTGCAAAATTTATTAAAAAATCCACGCCTAAAGGCCTTTAAAATTATTTGCAAAATTTATTAAAAAATCCACGCCTAATGGCCTTTAAAATTATTTGGAAAATTTATTAAAAAATCCACGCGTAAAGGCCTTTAAAATTTTTTGGAAAATTTATTGAAAAATCCACGCCTAAAGGCCTTTAAAATTATTTGGAAAATTTATTAAAAAATCCACGCCTAAAGGCCTTTAAAATTATTTGCAAAATTTATTAAAAAATCCACGCCTAAAGGCCTTTAAAATTATTTGCAAAATTTATTAAAAAATCCACGCCTAAAGGCCTTTAAAATTATTTGCAAAATTTATTGAAAAATCCACGCCTAAAGGCCTTTAAAATTATTTGCAAAATTTATTAAAAAATCCACGCCTAATGGCCTTTAAAATTATTTGGAAAATTTATTAAAAAATCCACGCCTAAAGGCCTTTAAAATTTTTTGGAAAATTTATTAAAAAATCCACGCCTAAAGGCCTTTAAAATTATTTGCAAAATTTATTAAAAAATCCACGCCTAAAGGCCTTTAAAATTATTTGCAAAATTTATTAAAAAATCCACGCCTAAAGGCCTTTAAAATTATTTGCAAAATTTATTAAAAAATCCACGCCTAAAGGCCTTTAAAATTATTTGCAAAATTTATTATAAAATCCACGCCTAAAGGCCTTTAAAATTATTTGCAAAATTTATTAAAAAATCCACGCCTAAAGGCCTTTAAAATTATTTGCAAAGTTTACGCCTAAAGGCCTTTAAATTTAGTTGCAAAATTTACTAAAAATTCCACGCCTAAAGGTCTTTAAAATTATTTGCAAAATTTATTAAAAAATCCACGCCTAAAGGCCTTTAAAATTATTTGCAAAATGTTTTAAAAAATCCATGCCTAAAGGCCTTTAAAATATTTGCAAAATTTATTAAAAAATGCACGCCTAAAGGCATTTGAAATTATTTCAAAAATTGTTTAAAAATCCACACCTGAAGGCCCTTAGAATTATTTAAAAGATTGTTTAAAAAAATCCACGCCGGAAGGCCTTTAAAATTATTTGAAAAATTGTTTAAAAATCCATTGCTGAAGGCCTTTAAAAGTCTTTAAAAATTTTATTACAATTCTAAGGAGTTAAAGTCCTTTGAAAATTGATTTAAAATCCTCTGCTAAAATTTCTTTGGAATTTAATTTAATATAGATATATTCATATATATTTCTTTTTGAAAATATCAATGACTTTTGCCTTAATATAATGAACTCTAATAGTTCATTATTATCTGCCTCTTTGTGGTTTCATGTGTGTTTCTATTGGCAACTATTCCCTTGAGGTAAATGGCATCCTTATACGTGATAATTTCTGTTTTTAAGACATTGCATGTGCACGTTTTCAGGCTAGAAATAAATCTATGACCTTTTTCGAAGATACAATGAACTGCACACTACGTTCATTGGCCGTAGTATTCTGTGGAATTGAATTATTAATTTTCTTAAGATGATTTCAATCGTTCATCTTCTTAATGTGTTTAACTTACACCACCACTAAGAGGCTAAGAGGGGAAAGAGGACATTTGGTTAATTTTATTTCTTCATTATCATCTCATTTTCATATTTTATTAAATAAAAATTTTATCTTTACTGGCTTCAACAATATTTTATTATATTTTCTTGGCCATCTTTGTCTTAACCCTTTCACTTTTGTGTTGATTCTTGGCTTATTCTTTTTCTATCCTGACCAAGACCATGTAAAACAATTGCTTCAGCACAGCATTTTCTCAGATATGAAAATAGATAATTTATAAATGTCAACACAGAAGGTAGCAATGTCAACAATAACAAAACGCAAATAAAAAATGAAATAGATAAGGAACAAAGTGGGAAGATGTAACAGTAAGAATATTCTTTTGTTTAAATTATTTTCAATGCAAAGAGATGAATAAGAATAACCAGAAGTTTTCTTCTCCTTCTAACCATTGTTTATGAGCGCACCATGGCCATGCATGGCAAAGATAAACTGAATGAAAATATTTATCCCTTCTATTTTAGTTTATTTTTGCAAAGCTAACACAAAATATAAACTTTGATGATAACAAGCATTGAAATAGATTCAGTAGGCAGTTAAAACTACAATAAGCTAGGACTTTTTAATTAATTTTTCAAAGATTTTAAAGGCCTTTAGGAATGGATTTTTTAATGAATTTTTCAAAGACTTTTAAACGCCATTAGGTGTGGATTTTTTAATAAATTTTTCAAAGACTTTTAAAGGCCATTAGGCGTGGATTTTTTAATGAATTTTCCTACGACATTTAAGGGCCTTTAGGCGTGGATTTTTTAATGAATTTTCCTACGACATTTAAGGGCCTTTAGGCGTGGATTTTTTAATGAAATTTCCTACGACATTTAGAGGCCTTTAGGCGTGGATTTTTTAATGAATTTTTCTAGAACATATTTAAAGGCCTTTAGGCGTGGATTTTTTAATGAATTTTTCTAGAACATCTAAAGGCCTTTAGGCGTGGATTTTTTAATGAATTTTTCTAGAACATTTAAAGGCCTTTAGGCGTGGATTTTTTAATGAATTTTTCTAGAACATTTAAAGGCCTTTAGGCGTGGATTTTTTAATGAATTTTTCTAGAACATTTAAAGGCCTTTAGGCGTGGATTTTTTAATGAATTTTTCTAGAACATTTAAAGGCCTTTAGGCGTGGATTTTTTAATGAATTTTTCTAGAACATTTAAAGGCCTTTAGGCGTGGATTTTTTAATGAATTTTTCTAGAACATTTAAAGGCCTTTAGGAGTGGATTTTTTAATGAATTTTTCTAGAACATTTAAAGGCCTTTAGGCGTGGATTTTTTAATGAATTTTTCTAGAACATTTAAAGGCCTTTAGGCGTGGATTTTTTAATGAATTTTTCTAGAACATTTAAAGGCCTTTAGGCGTGGATTTTTTAATGAATTTTTCTAGAACATTTAAAGGCCTTTAGGCGTGGATTTTTTAATGAATTTTTCTAGAACATTTAAAGGCCTTTAGGCGTGGATTTTTTAATGAATTTTTCTAGAACATTTAAAGGCCTTTAGGCGTGGATTTTTTAATGAATTTTTCTAGAACATTTAAAGGCCTTTAGGCGTGGATTTTTTAATGAATTTTTCTAGAACATTTAAAGGCCTTTAGGCGTGGATTTTTTAATGAATTTTTCTAGAACATTTAAAGGCCTTTAGGCGTGGATTTTTTAATGAATTTTTCTAGAACATTTAAAGGCCTTTAGGCGTGGATTTTTTAATGAATTTTTCTAGAACATTTAAAGGCCTTTAGGCGTGGATTTTTTAATGAATTTTTCTAGAACATTTAAAGGCCTTTAGGCGTGGATTTTTTAATGAATTTTTCTAGAACATTTAAAGGCCTTTAGGCGTGGATTTTTTAATGAATTTTTCAAAGACTTTTAAAGGCCATTAGGCGTGGATTTTTTAATGAATTTTTCAAAGACTTTTAAAGGCCATTAGGCGTGGATTTTTTAATGAATTTTTCAAAGACTTTTAAAGGCCATTAGGCGTGGATTTTTTAATGAATTTTTCAAAGACATTACAAGGCCAATAGGCGTGGATTTTTAAGGAATTTTTCAAAGACTTTTAAAGGCCATTAGGCGTGGATTTTTTAATGAATTTTTCAAAGACATTACAAGGCCATTAGGCGTGGATTTTTTAATGAATTTTTCAAAGACATTACAAGGCCATTAGGCGTGGAGTTTTTAATGAATTTTTCAAAGACATTACAAGGCCATTAGGCGTGGATTTTTTAATGAATTTTTCAAAGACATTACAAGGCCATTAGGCGTGGATTTTTTAATGAATTTTTCAAAGACATTACAAGGCCATTAGGCGTGGATTTTTTAATGAATTTTTCAAAGACATTACAAGGCCATTAGGCGTGGATTTTTTAATGAATTTTTCAAAGACATTACAAGGCCATTAGGCGTGGATTTTTTAATGAATTTTTCAAAGACATTACAAGGCCATTAGGCGTGGATTTTTTAATGAATTTTTCAAAGACATTACAAGGCCATTAGGCGTGGATTTTTTAATGAATTTTTCAAAGACATTACAAGGCCATTAGGCGTGGATTTTTTAATGAATTTTTCAAAGACATTACAAGGCCATTAGGCGTGGATTTTTTAATGAATTTTTCAAAGACATTACAAGGCCATTAGGCGTGGATTTTTTAATGAATTTTTCAAAGACATTACAAGGCCATTAGGCGTGGATTTTTTAATGAATTTTTCAAAGACATTACAAGGCCATTAGGCGTGGATTTTTTAATGAATTTTTCAAAGACATTACAAGGCCATTAGGCGTGGATTTTTTAATGAATTTTTCAAAGACATTACAAGGCCATTAGGCGTGGATTTTTTAATGAATTTTTCAAAGACATTACAAGGCCATTAGGCGTGGATTTTTTAATGAATTTTTCAAAGACATTACAAGGCCATTAGGCGTGGATTTTTTAATGAATTTTTCAAAGACATTACAAGGCCATTAGGCGTGGACTTTTTAATGAATTTTTCAAAGACATTACAAGGCCATTAGGCGTGGATTTTTTAATGAATTTTTCAAAGACATTACAAGGCCATTAGGCGTGGATTTTTTAATGAATTTTTCAAAGACATTACAAGGCCATTAGGCGTGGATTTTTTAATGAATTTTTCAAAGACATTACAAGGCCATTAGGCGTGGATTTTTTAATGAATTTTTCAAAGACATTACAAGGCCATTAGGCGTGGATTTTTTAATGAATTTTTCAAAGACATTACAAGGCCATTAGGCGTGGATTTTTTAATGAATTTTTCAAAGACATTACAAGGCCATTAGGCGTGGATTTTTTAATGAATTTTTCAAAGACATTACAAGGCCATTAGGCGTGGATTTTTTAATGAATTTTCCTACTACATTTAAGGGCCTTTAGGCGTGGATTTTTTAATGAATTTTCCTACGACATTTAAGGGCCTTTAGGCGGGATTTTTTAATGAATTTCCTACACATTTAGGCCTTTAGGGTGGATTTTTATTTAAGGGCCTTAATGAATTTCCTACATTTTATGATTTTTTAATGAATTTTAGCACGAATTTTCTAAGACATTTAAAGGCCATTAGGCGTGGATTTTTTAATGAATTTTTCAAAGACATTACAAGGCCATTAGGCGTGGATTTTTTAATGAATTTTCCTACATACATTTAAAGGCCTTTAGGCGTGGATTTTTTAATGAATTTTTCTACAACATTTAAAGGCCTTTAGGCGTGGATTTTTTAATGAATTTTTCTACAACATTTAAAGGCCTTTAGGCGTGGATTTTTTAATGAATTTATCTACAACATTTAAAGGCCTTTAGGCGTGGATTTTTTAATGAATTTTTCTACAACATTTAAAGGCCTTTAGGCGTGGATTTTTTAATGAATTTTTCTACAACATTTAAAGGCCTTTAGGCGTGGATTTTTTAATGAATTTTTCTACAACATTTAAAGGCCTTTAGGCGTGGATTTTTTAATGAATTTATCTACAACATTTAAAGGCCTTTAGGCGTGGATTTTTTAATGAATTTATCTACAACATTTAAAGGCCTTTAGGCGTGGATTTTTTAATGAATTTTTCTACAACATTTAAAGGCCTTTAGGCGTGGATTTTTTAATGAATTTTTCTACAACATTTAAAGGCCTTTAGGCGTGGATTTTTTAATGAATTTTTCTACAACATTTAAAGGCCTTTAGGCGTGGATTTTTTAATGAATTTATCTACAACATTTAAAGGCCTTTAGGCGTGGATTTTTTAATGAATTTTTCTACAACATTTAAAGGCCTTTAGGCGTGGATTTTTTAATGAATTTTTCTACAACATTTAAAGGCCTTTAGGCGTGGATTTTTTAATGAATTTTTCTACAACATTTAAAGGCCTTTAGGCGTGGATTTTTTAATGAATTTTTCTACAACATTTAAAGGCCTTTAGGCGTGGATTTTTTAATGAATTTTTCTACAACATTTAAAGGCCTTTAGGCGTGGATTTTTTAATGAATTTTTCTACAACATTTAAAGGCCTTTAGGCGTGGATTTTTTAATGAATTTTTCTACAACATTTAAAGGCCTTTAGGCGTGGATTTTTTAATGAATTTTTCTACAACATTTAAAGGCCTTTAGGCGTGGATTTTTTAATGAATTTTTCTACAACATTTAAAGGCCTTTAGGCGTGGATTTTTTAATGAATTTATCTACAACATTTAAAGGCCTTTAGGCGTGGATTTTTTAATGAATTTTTCTACAACATTTAAAGGCCTTTAGGCGTGGATTTTTTAATGAATTTTTCTACAACATTTAAAGGCCTTTAGGCGTGGATTTTTTAATGAATTTTTCTACAACATTTAAAGGCCTTTAGGCGTGGATTTTTTAATGAATTTATCTACAACATTTAAAGGCCTTTAGGCGTGGATTTTTTAATGAATTTATCTACAACATTTAAAGGCCTTTAGGCGTGGATTTTTTAATGAATTTTTCTACAACATTTAAAGGCCTTTAGGCGTGGATTTTTTAATGAATTTTTCTACAACATTTAAAGGCCTTTAGGCGTGGATTTTTTAATGAATTTTTCTACAACATTTAAAGGCCTTTAGGCGTGGATTTTTTAATGAATTTATCTACAACATTTAAAGGCCTTTAGGCGTGGATTTTTTAATGAATTTTTCTACAACATTTAAAGGCCTTTAGGCGTGGATTTTTTAATGAATTTTTCTACAACATTTAAAGGCCTTTAGGCGTGGATTTTTTAATGAATTTTTCTACAACATTTAAAGGCGTACGGGATGGAAGATACCAAGGAACGGTCCTGACCGGTTTTAACATGGCAAAGCCCAGGATTTATCTTGGTCCCTCTTTCATCTCAAGTGGACACTGACCTCCCCGTGGTGTCACCTGGGGAACTGCCTTCAACACCCGTTAAAGGTAGTGAGCTAACATGTGCCGCGCGTTCACCCATAAGAACGTTAAAAACTTGGGTTTGGGCGTCGGGTTAGTAACCCTCCCCTAGAAAAAAACAGCCTACTATGAAAAAACGAAAGAAAAGAAAAACAAACCCCTCTAAAGTTGACGAACCCCGCAAACGTTTTAAGGACCATGATCTGCGAATCTGCACCTGGAATGTTCGCACTCTTTATAGAGAAGGTGCAGTCTTCGCATTGGCAGACGTACTTGGAAAGTACAAAGCCGATATTACTGCCATACAGGAAATACGATGGACTGGGAAAGATGTCACAACAACACCTAAAGGTGACGCACTGTATTATAGCTGCCATGACACAAAGCATGAGTTTGGTTGCGGTTTTGTAGTTGGTCGGAGGTTAAAACATCTGGTCTCCAGCTTCACCCCAGTGAATGAAAGACTTGCTACAATTCGATTTAAAGCAAAATTCTTCAAAATCAGCTTTATCTGCGCTCATGCCCCAACCGAAGACAAGGACGAACAGACCAAAGATATATTCTACGAGAGCTTAGAAGAAACATATGACCGTTGTCCTGCCCATGACATTAAAATTGTTCTAGGCGATTTTAATGCCAAAATTGGAAAGGAGAATATCTTTGGACAAACAGTTGGGAAATTTAGTCTACATAGTGAAACATCAGACAATGGAATGAGGCTGATAGACTTCGCAGCGGCAAAAAACATGGTAGTTAGCAGTACCAGATTTAAGCATCTCGATATTCATAAGGGCACTTGGCTGTCTCCAGACCAAAGAACAATAAATCAAATTGATCACGTTGTGATAGATGGAAGACATTCATCGAGCGTGTTGGATGTACGATCGTTCCGAGGAGCAAACATAGATTCGGACCATTACCTCGTTGCAGCAAAGGTACGTACCCGTCTAAACGTTGCAAATAAAGCACGGACAGACACAACACGAAAGTTGGACATCGCCAAGCTGCAAACACAACAGATAGCCACAGCATATTCCACTCAACTGACCCAATTGCTTAATGATAGCGCTTCTCGTCCCGATAACATATCAGCACAATGGCAAAATATTGCCCACTCCATGCAAACAGCCGCAAAATCAGTACTTGGATACCAGAGACCTCCACCAAAGAATCCGTGGTATGACCAGGAGTGCCGTGCTGCTACCGAAGAAAAAAATGCGGCATATAGGGCTACTTTACAATCAGTAGCAACGCGTAGCGCACGAGAGAGGTATCGGGAGAAAAGGAGAGAGGAGAAACGTCTTTTCCGCAGGAAAAAGAGAGAAATGGAAAAGAGGGAGTGTGAACAAATGGAGATGTACAGGAGACAGAACGAAGTCCGAAAATTCTACCAAAGAGTGAAGCATCAAACTGATGGCTTTGGTACAGGAATATCCTCCTGTAGAGATCAACAAGGTAATTTGGTAACTGATACAGATAGTGTGCTCAGGATATGGAAAGAACATTTTTCCAAACTGTTGGTATCCGATAGCAGTGAAGACGGCGAAGATACCACATATCCAATCCCAGATGATGGTATTGAATGTATACCGCCCAGCCAAGATGAGGTAAGGACAGCAATAAACCGGCTGAAGAATAATAAGGCGGCAGGAGCAGATGGCCTACCAGCCGAGCTGTTCAAAACCGGAGGCGACACGCTGATAAGGTGTATGCATCAGCTAGTTAGAACCATCTGGCAGGAAGAACGCGTACCCGACGATTGGAACGTGAGCATCCTATGTCCAGTCCACAAGAAGGGTGATAAGACTGTGTGCTCCAATTATAGGGGCATAAGTCTGCTCCCTATTGCATATAAGATAGTATCTGGCATATTGTGTGAGAGACTAAAGCCTATGGTCAATGAAATTATTGGACCCTATCAGTGCGGCTTTAGACCTGGCAAATCCACCATTGACCAGATATTTACCTTGAGACAAATCCTGGAAAAGACCCAAGAAATGCAGATCGACACCTTCCATCTTTTCGTCGATTATAAAGCAGCATTCGACAGCCCTATACGTTCAAAGGTGTTCCAAGCCATGTCTGATTTTGGTATTCCTGCAAAGCTCATTCGACTTTGTAGAATGACATTAACTGAGACGAGATCCTCAGTTAAAATTGGAAAGAACCTCTCCGAAGAGTTTACTACCAAAAGAGGTTTCAGACAAGGAGACGGCCTGTCGTGTGATCTATTTAACATCCTACTGGAAAAGGTCATACGAGACGCGAAGGTCAAAAGAAATGGAACAATATACACGAACAGTCACATGTTACTGGCTTATGCCGACGACATTGACATCATGGGTCGATCGGTAAAGGAAGTAACTGACACCTTTGCAAAAGTCGAAAGAGAATCTGCTAAAGTTGGTCTGGCAGTAAACGGCGTAAAAACCAAGTTGATGGTATCGACGCGTAATATGTCCATAAACACCGCACCATCTGTGAATGTTGGTACCTATAATTTTGAGGTAGTAAAGGACTTCGTATACCTCGGCACCGCCATAAACACAACAAATAACATCAGTTGTGAAATACGAAGAAGAATAGTGTTGGCTAACAGATGCTACTTTGGGCTGAGTAAGCAGTTTAGGAATAAAGCCACCTCTCGTCAAACAAAAATAACACTGTACAAAACACTGATACTACCCGTGCTAATGTATGGTTCCGAAGCATGGGTACTTGCTCAAGCAGATAAGGCAGTGCTTTGTGTGTTTGAGAGAAAAATTCTACGAAAGATCTATGGGCCAATCTGTGTTGACGGCGAATATCGGCGTCGTATGAACATCGAGCTGTATCAACTATACAATGACATCAATATAGTAGAACGAATCGAGATACAACGATTGCGATGGCTAGGCCATGTTATAAGAATGAGTGATGATGAACCCGCTAAAAAGGCGTATAAATACGGGCCGCATGGAGGTTCTCGCAGATCTGGAAGGCCAAAGCTTCGTTGGAGCGAACAAGTGAAACGAGATATCACAAAGCTACACATCCCAGATTGGGAAAATACAGCAGCAAACAGAGAGGATTGGAGATTTTTTCTTAGTTCGGCTTATGGAACAAATGTTCTGTAAAAGGCCAGCTAAGTAAGTAAGTAAGTATTTAAAGGCCTTTAGGCGTGGATTTTTTAATGAATTTTTCTACAACATTTAAAGGCCTTTAGGCGTGGATTTTTTAATGAATTTTTCTACAACATTTAAAGGCCTTTAGGCGTGGATTTTTTAATGAATTTTTCTACAACATTTAAAGGCCTTTAGGCGTGGATTTTTTAATGAATTTTTCTACAACATTTAAATGCCTTTAGGCGTGGATTTTTTAATGAATTTTTCTACAACATTTAAAGGCCTTTAGGCGTGGATTTTTTAATGAATTTATCTACAACATTTAAAGGCCTTTAGGCGTGGATTTTTTAATGAATTTATCTACAACATTTAAAGGCCTTTAGGCGTGGATTTTTTAATGAATTTTTCTACAACATTTAAAGGCCTTTAGGCGTGGATTTTTTAATGAATTTTTCTACAACATTTAAAGGCCTTTAGGCGTGGATTTTTTAATGAATTTTTCTACAACATTTAAAGGCCTTTAGGCGTGGATTTTTTAATGAATTTTTCTACAACATTTAAAGGCCTTTAGGCGTGGATTTTTTAATGAATTTTTCTACAACATTTAAAGGCCTTTAGGCGTGGATTTTTTAATGAATTTTTCTACAACATTTAAAGGCCTTTAGGCGTGGATTTTTTAATGAATTTTTCTACAACATTTAAAGGCCTTTAGGCGTGGATTTTTTAATGAATTTATCTACAACATTTAAAGGCCTTTAGGCGTGGATTTTTTAATGAATTTATCTACAACATTTAAAGGCCTTTAGGCGTGGATTTTTTAATGAATTTTTCTACAACATTTAAATGCCTTTAGGCGTGGATTTTTTAATGAATTTTTCTACAACATTTAAAGGCCTTTAGGCGTGGATTTTTTAATGAATTTTTCTACAACATTTAAAGGCCTTTAGGCGTGGATTTTTTAATGAATTTTTCTACAACATTTAAAGGCCTTTAGGCGTGGATTTTTTAATGAATTTTTCTACAACATTTAAAGGCCTTTAGGCGTGGATTTTTTAATGAATTTATCTACAACATTTAAAGGCCTTTAGGCGTGGATTTTT
Source organism: Musca autumnalis (assembly GCF_047663935.1). Taxonomy (NCBI): domain Eukaryota; kingdom Metazoa; phylum Arthropoda; class Insecta; order Diptera; family Muscidae; genus Musca; species Musca autumnalis. Next base: position 18,736 of record NW_027412075.1, read on the forward strand.
TAATGAATTTATCTACAACATTTAAAGGCCTTTAGGCGTGGATTTTTTAATGAATTTTTCTACAACATTTAAAGGCCTTTAGGCGTGGATTTTTTAATGAATTTTTCTACAACATTTAAAGGCCTTTAGGCGTGGATTTTTTAATGAATTTATCTACAACATTTAAAGGCCTTTAGGCGTGGATTTTTTAATGAATTTTTCTACAACATTTAAAGGCCTTTAGGCGTGGATTTTTTAATGAATTTTTCTACAACATTTAAAGGCCTTTAGGCGTGGATTTTTTAATGAATTTTTCTACAACATTTAAAGGCCTTTAGGCGTGGATTTTTTAATGAATTTTTCTACAACATTTAAAGGCCTTTAGGCGTGGATTTTTTAATGAATTTTTCTACAACATTTAAAGGCCTTTAGGCGTGGATTTTTTAATGAATTTTTCTACAACATTTAAAGGCCTTTAGGCGTGGATTTTTTAATGAATTTTTCTACAACATTTAAAGGCCTTTAGGCGTGGATTTTTTAATGAATTTTTCTACAACATTTAAAGGCCTTTAGGCGTGGATTTTTTAATGAATTTTTCTACAACATTTAAAGGCCTTTAGGCGTGGATTTTTTAATGAATTTTTCTACAACATTTAAAGGCCTTTAGGCGTGGATTTTTTAATGAATTTTTCTACAACATTTAAAGGCCTTTAGGCGTGGATTTTTTAATGAATTTTTCTACAACATTTAAAGGCCTTTAGGCGTGGATTTTTTAATGAATTTTTCTACAACATTTAAAGGCCTTTAGGCGTGGATTTTTTAATGAATTTTTCTACAACATTTAAAGGCCTTTAGGCGTGGATTTTTTAATGAATTTATCTACAACATTTAAAGGCCTTTAGGCGTGGATTTTTTAATGAATTTTTCTACAACATTTAAAGGCCTTTAGGCGTGGATTTTTTAATGAATTTTTCTACAACATTTAAAGGCCTTTAGGCGTGGATTTTTTAATGAATTTTTCTACAACATTTAAAGGCCTTTAGGCGTGGATTTTTTAATGAATTTTTCTACAACATTTAAAGGCCTTTAGGCGTGGATTTTTTAATGAATTTTTCTACAACATTTAAAGGCCTTTAGGCGTGGATTTTTTAATGAATTTTTCTACAACATTTAAAGGCCTTCAGGCGTGGATTTTTTAATGAATTTTTCTACAACATTTAAAGGCCTTTAGGCGTGGATTTTTTAATGAATTTTTCTACAACATTTAAATGCCTTTAGGCGTGGATTTTTTAATGAATTTTTCTACAACATTTAAAGGCCTTTAGGCGTGGATTTTTTAATGAATTTTTCTACAACATTTAAAGGCCTTTAGGCGTGGATTTTTTAATGAATTTTTCTACAACATTTAAAGGCCTTTAGGCGTGGATTTTTTAATGAATTTTTCTACAACATTTAAAGGCCTTTAGGCGTGGATTTTTTAATGAATTTTTCTACAACATTTAAAGGCCTTTAGGCGTGGATTTTTTAATGAATTTTTCTACAACATTTAAAGGCCTTTAGGCGTGGATTTTTTAATGAATTTTTCTACAACATTTAAAGGCCTTTAGGCGTGGATTTTTTAATGAATTTTTCTACAACATTTAAAGGCCTTTAGGCGTGGATTTTTTAATGAATTTTTCTACAACATTTAAAGGCCTTTAGGCGTGGATTTTTTAATGAATTTTTCTACAACATTTAAAGGCCTTTAGGCGTGGATTTTTTAATGAATTTTTCTACAACATTTAAAGGCCTTTAGGCGTGGATTTTTTAATGAATTTTTCTACAACATTTAAAGGCCTTTAGGCGTGGATTTTTTAATGAATTTTTCTACAACATTTAAAGGCCTTTAGGCGTGGATTTTTTAATGAATTTTTCTACAACATTTAAAGGCCTTTAGGCGTGGATTTTTTAATGAATTTTTCTACAACATTTAAAGGCCTTTAGGCGTGGATTTTTTAATGAATTTTTCTACAACATTTAAAGGCCTTTAGGCGTGGATTTTTTAATGAATTTTTCTACAACATTTAAAGGCCTTTAGGCGTGGATTTTTTAATGAATTTTTCTACAACATTTAAAGGCCTTTAGGCGTGGATTTTTTAATGAATTTTTCTACAACATTTAAAGGCCTTTAGGCGTGGATTTTTTAATGAATTTTTCTACAACATTTAAAGGCCTTTAGGCGTGGATTTTTTAATGAATTTTTCTACGACATTTAAGGGCCTTTAGGCGTGGATTTTTTAATGAATTTTCCTACGACATTTAAGGGCCTTTAGGCGTGGATTTTTTAATGAATTTTCCTACGACATTTAAGGGCCTTTAGGCGAGGATTTTTTAATGAATTTTCCTACGACATTTAAGGGCCTTTAGGCGTGGATTTTTTAATGAATTTTCCTACGACATTTAAGGGCCTTTAGGCGTGGATTTTTTAATGAATTTTCCTACGACATTTAAGGGCCTTTAGGCGTGAAAACTCTGTATTAGGTGGCGTATTGCATATGACACCAATCATACGCCACAATGACCCCAGTCCTACTCATTTTTATCTTATATTTCTAATCTAGATCTCATTCAAAGCTCTCCTATAAAACAGAGTTTATTTTTCCTTGGTGTATAATTAAAGTTTTGATAGTTATTATCATATCCCTTTAAGATGCTCTTTGAAGAAATGCATATCATAGCAAATAATGTTGGAAATAAAATTACCAAACATAGCCACCGGAAACTTAGGCAACGCATTTTCTCTCAAAAACGAGAAAAACTTAAACTCTTTCTTCCATAACACGACTATAAAAATGATGATCTCAACAAAGATTGCATTGGAATAACTTTCATCAAAACGAACCATAAAGGGACATGTATGTAGATGTAATAAAATTGGGCATGAGGCATGTCCTTTAAGGGAGGAGATGGTATAACCAAGATAAGAGTGAGTTCATGTGTAAAACGTCTTGGTATTTCTTTCAAATTACATCACATCTTAATTTCCAACAAAAGTGTTGATGAAGATTGGGCTGTGTAGGAATTACTGTCTACCCCTTCTAAAAATGATACACCGTGGGTTTTATAAGGAATTTGTCAAAAAATTTCAGACTCCATATGGCGTGGACGTTTATGAATTTGAAAAAAGTTTTGGAGCCTACCAAGCGTGAATTTTTTAATACATTTTCAAAGGTTCTTGAAGCCCACCAGTTGTGGATTTTTTAATACATTTTTCAAAGACATTTGAAGCCCACCAGGTTGGATTTTTTACTGAATTTTTCAAAAGCTTTTGGAACCCACCAGGCGTGAATTTTTTAATAAATTTCCAAAGATTTTTGGAGCCCAGCAGGCATGGATTTTTAATAATTTATTCAAAGTCTTTTGGAGTCCATCAGGCATGGATTTTTTTTATTGAATTTTTCAAAAAAAAAAAAAAAAAAAACGAAAACAACAAAAAGACCTCCAAGGGTGAATTTTGTTAGATAATATTTCTCTTTCAATTGGCCTTTCCTTTCCATAACTCTTAACCATTTCTCTAAGCGCCGAACTAGTAAAAACCCTTAAATTACTGCAATTGGCCTTTTTGGTCAAGATTTACGAGCTCTCTCCCCAAAAATATTTACTTAACACAGAGTAAAACACCATGGAAATATTAACTTAAGAATGAAATTGAATGCCTTCGAATAACAAAGTGTATCAGAATTTGCAGGATATATGCAAATTTATTTGTAAAAAAAAAATATTATCAAGGCAACACCACCAACAAAAATAAAGAAACTTCACTGATTAGTTTCGGGAAAACCTCTGAACAAAAAGGGGGCGGTGATGCACACTCTTATTTGTGTAAGCTCCCTCCCTCTAGGGAAAGTTTATTAAAATACGCTTTAAAATGTAAATGCCAAACGCATATATCTTAGCTTATTATGGACCAAGGCGTAAAGTAATCTTCCTCAAAAACATCCTTCTCGCTTAGCGACGACGACGACGAGGAAGACTGGTAATAAAAATAAAATTTATAAACGTTAAAGCTTTATTTAAAACGTTCAAGAGCAACAAAATAATATGCAAAACGGAATGGCAGAACGAAACAAAAAATTGAAGAGGCGTTAAGATTAAAGAAAATGCTGGCTAGAGAGTCCGCGAAAGATGGAAGGATGAAGTTAAATAAAAAATTCACCATGAGTTTTTGTGGATGGTGGAATGTTGTGGCAATCAGCGCAAAATTAAAGTGAAACAAAAGTGTATTTTGGACATTGTAAGCCATGGTAATCCTTGAAATTACTTTGAAATTGATGGTAATCAGAAAGGCATTGTTGAAAAATGCGATGGGGGAAAAAGCAAAATGTTGAAATGATTGTCTTTGGGGAAATATGAAAATATTGAAGATTTGAAGATTTTATTAAGGATTATTATATTAAAGACTTTTAGAGCGTGGACGACTTATTGAAAAAAATCATTTAAAAAGTACTTAAAGAATCAACAATTTATGGCCTCTAAAATTCTTTGAAAATATAATTAAAAAACGGCCACAAAAATTCCCAAAAAAAAAAAACAATAAAAAATCCAATGCTTGTGGAGTTTGCAATTTTTTTGGAACTTGGATTTATTTCCTCTAAAATTTTTTTAAAATTCAATGAAAAACCAAAATTCATTAAATATCTACATCCTATGTCGTTTTAAATTCTTTGAAAAATGCATAAAAATTAGAGTGGGGCGATTTGAACACCACCACGGGCGCCTGCAGTTTCTGATTCTTGGGATTGTACTGAGCAAAAAAGTCAACTAGACCATATGTCTACGGTGAAAATCGAGCCCCCGGATTTTGACTTGAAGTTTTTTTTCAAGGACTTTTGGATACTCTGGCATATATCAACCAAACCACTGAGATTTTCTATCCAACACAAAGGCAACAATTGTAGCCAAGACAATAATAAAGAACTCTCTAGTACATCGCAAAAGCATTGGAACGCTCCTTCAGGCAGTTATGGCCTCGAGAAAGTGCACATTTTTCGGAAAATATCGATAAATGACACTGTGCTACAAATGGGACTCAAATTCAGTGGGTGGAAAATCCCTTTTGAAGATGAAAGCCCTCGGTGAGTGTAATAAGAACCCTAAAGGAAATTTTCACCATAGATCAAGCTTCCGAGATATTGCGTCATTAATGGTTTAATTTTGGCCCCTTAATTTGTGAGAAAATAGCTTTATATCTCACTAAAGCGTTATTGTAGCTTCATTTTGATATTACATGTCTTCAGTCAAATCGAATGGTGAATCTTTTTGTAGAATATTTCATCCCTCCAACTCCATTCCTTTTATGTCCTTTTCGTCCTTTATTTTTTGAACCGTAGTAAAAGTACCAGAAGACGAGATTTTACAGCATCCAAATATTCTACAAAAATGATGTTCAAAAGATTTTAGGTACGGTTCTCAACCACCAATCGATATTTCCCCGTTTTCATGGTCCTTTTTGTTCAGAAAACTATGCTTTGTTTTTATGTATATTCGTTATTGGTATGTGGTGCTTTTGAAATACTTACCATAAATAGCTCTTGTAATGACGAACACGTTAATAACAAATTTTATTGAAGGATAGATCCGGCTATCTCAATTTTCGAACCGGTTATTCTGATATCAAAACCTATTTTGGAACCGGTTTTAAGAAACCGATTAACCGTATATGTATATCATTAGAAAGGTAATAAAATGGTCAATCAAATGACAGCAAGTAGCTGACTACAACTTTGTTGGTTCCGAAGCTAGAACAAAAATGTAAAATATCACTGGGTTGACGTGGTTCAAACTTCTGAGTTATGGGGAATTAATTCATTCTTGATGAACTTTAAGTACATGATAAAAAAAACAACATAACACAAATTCATCTCACCATAACTTAGAAGTTTTACCTATGGCATAACTGTCTTTCCAGAGTTATAATACTATCTTAATCGACTTTCATCGCCAAAAAGAATTTTTGAAACCAGTGATATTTTACATCAAAATCGGTTTAAGAAAGCGGTTTTTTTGTTCTAGCTTCGGAACCAACAAAGTTGTAATCAGCTACTTGCTGTCATTTGATTGACCATTTTATTAGCTTTCTAATGATATACATATACGGTTAATCGGTTTCTTAAAACCGGTTCCAAAATCGGTTTTGATATCAGAATAACCGGTTCGAAAATTGAGATACCCGGATCTATCCTTCAATAAAATTTGTTATTAACGTGTTCGTCATTACAAGAGCTATTTATGGTAAGTATTTCAAAAGCACCACATACCAATAACGAATATACATAAAAACAAAGCATAGTTTTCTGAACAAAAACCGGGTAAATGTCAAAAAGGACCATGAAAACGGGGAAATATCGATTGGTGGTTGAGAACCGTACCTAAAATCTTTTGAACATCATTTTTGTAGAATATTTGGATGCTGTAAAATCTCGTCTTCTGGTACTTTTACTACGGTTCAAAAAATAAAGGACGAAAAGGACATAAAAGGAATGGAGTTGGAGGGATGAAATATTCTACAAAAAGATTCACCATTCGATTTGACTGAAGACATGTAATATCAAAATGAAGCTACAATAACGCTTTAGTGAGATATAAAGCTATTTTCTCACAAATTAAGGGGCCAAAATTAAACCATTAATGACGCAATATCTCGGAAGCTTGATCTATGGTGAAAATTTCCTTTAGGGTTCTTATTACACTCACCGAGGGCTTTCATCTTCAAAAGGGATTTTCCACCCACTGAATTTGAGTCCCATTTGTAGCACAGTGTCATTTATCGATATTTTCCGAAAAATGTGCACTTTCTCGAGGCCATAACTGCCTGAAGGAGCGTTCCAATGCTTTTGCGATGTACTAGAGAGTTCTTTATTATTGTCTTGGCTACAATTGTTGCCTTTGTGTTGGATAGAAAATCTCAGTGGTTTGGTTGATATATGCCAGAGTATCCAAAAGTCCTTGAAAAAAAACTTCAAGTCAAAATCCGGGGGCTCGATTTTCACCGTAGACATATGGTCTAGTTGACTTTTTTGCTCAGTACAATCCCAAGAATCAGAAACTCCAGGCGCCCGATAACACTTTTTTCCTTCCATACAAATCGCCCCGGCCTAATAAAAATACACGCATTATGGTCCTTAAAATTCTTTGAAAAAAAATCAATGAACAACTAAAATTCATTAAAAATCAGCGCCCTATGGTCTTTAAGGGGAGCAAAATTAGCTGAGATATGAGCATTAGAAGGGAACAATTTATTGTGATTTTTATGTAGCATAAAAACTTTAAACGCGTGTGTATCGATTTTTTTAACAAAAATTTTGTCAGATTTTTTTATCAAAAATCGGTGGATTTTTTCGTTAAAATCGAAATTTTGGCTATGAAAGTTCACATTTGTTTAAATATTATTTGTTAAAATCTGTTTATTAGGTTCTTAAACTGTATACAAAAATATACGAAGATTCGCCCATTCGTTTTCGAGCTAGCTAGAACCGCAAAACGCCTTTACAAAAAAGGATTTCGTTGCTTCAAATTTATCACAAGACTATTCAAGTAGTTTAAAAAGTGTTCTTTCAGATGAAAGAAAGAACTACTTAAAAATATTGGTAGTTGAAGAAAAAAAATCATGAAAAATTAGTTTTTTCGTCTTCACAACTGGGGATAACCCCTTAGTTATTTATTTTATTTTATTTTATTTTATTTTTTTTTTTTGAAAGATACTCTGAAAACCCTTTTAAAATTCATCAAAAACTTTACTGAAAATTCACGCCTTATGGCGTCAAAAATTCTCTGAAAAAATCTTTAAAAAATCCTTATGTACTCCAATAGTCTTTAAAACTTCACTAAAAATCTACGTCCAATGGGCTCCAAATGTCTTTGACAAATTCACACCTTACGGCATCAGAAATTCTTTAAAAATCCCATGAGTTATGGCCTCAAAAAAGCTTTAATAAATGCAATAAAAATGCCACGCCTTACGGCCACAAAAATTCTTTGAAAAATTCAGTACTAGGGTTGTACAATCTAGTTCATTTGAAAGATCTAGTTCAATAGCTCAGTTCTTTTAACTATACTAGTTCATTAATCTAGTTCATAGTTCAATCATTCGCATCAGAATGATGAAAACCCATACATACACCGAATAGGAACAAACATTAGAATAGTATAATTAAACTATAAAAATATTACATTTTTTCTATCCAAAACAAGGCACATTGAAGGTAATGGATTCGATATATTGGGATATGTTATGTCAAAAATGTTCTTTATGTAGAAATTACTTCTATTACAGTGGGGGTTGACACTTCACATAGATCCAAAACATAAACAAAACTCATTACATTACGAAGGCATCAATTATTTGCACATAAGACGGCGTCACTTTATTCATATGTGAATGACATGCTGAACTAGATTGTGAATCGTTCGTTCTTTGATCGTTCTTCGTATATCTTTCGGTCGGCGCTCAGTGAGCTATTGAACTATAATAAACTATATCTACTGATCTAGTTCATATGCTCTTTTCAAAGAATCGTTCAATTGAACTAGTTCGTTCATGAACTATACAACTCTATTCAGTACGCCTTATAGCCTCAAAAAACGTTTGTAAAATTCACTAGAAATCCATGCCTTAGGTTAGGTTAGGTTAGGTTTGGGGATGTGTAGTCAATATATATGTATATTGACTACGCCACTCGGAGACCTTTCGGTCCATTGTGATCATCCATAAAGAAAAAAAAGGAGGTTCAGAATTACCTGAAAAGAGAAGAGAAAAGAGAGAAGAATAAAGAAAGTGTAGTAATAAATGAATTATTAATAAGAAAGAATGAAGATATAATAAAGACAGAGAGGGTGGTTTATTTGGCGATGGTGGAAAAAGCTGTCAGAGAAGTAGTTACGCTTATGGGTCGCGCCGTCCCAGCCACTTCAGATTTTTGATGATGTTGTTTATGATTGTTGATTCCATGTTTGAGTAGAAGGCTAAGCTTGGAGGAAAGCGTATTCCTGTTAATCTATACCGCTTTCGAGTTAACATCGGGCAACGACATAAAATATGCTCGATCGTCTCCGTTTCCTCCTCATCTTCACAGAGCCTGCAATAGTCCACGCCATCATCCTGCCATTTGCCGATAAAAGCTCGGATGTTGCAATGTCCGGTAATGACTCCCGTCAATACCCTGATTTCTGACTTACTCAAACTTAAAAGCGAAGTTGTTCTCTTTGTTGAAAGATTCGGCCAAATGGCCCTTGACACGTTGCACCTTGGTTCATTATACCACCTTCCGAAAAACGTGACATATGGGTGGTTTAATAGAAACAGTGATAGCTTGACTTGTTGATTGAGATCCGTGTCTTGCCAGTTCATCTGCCTTCTCGTTTCCCACAATGTCACAGTGTCCCGGTACCCAGCAGAGTCGGACAGCGTTAGTTAGGTTCGCCAAGGCAGTTCTACACTCAAGAACGGCCTCAGACTTGATATTGGGGGATTTGATGGCTTTAAGAGCCGGCTGACTATCAACGAAGATAGTCACCGGTTCAAAGATTTCAGCATCCAGACTTTTTATCAACTCTGCGGCCATTTTGATAGCGAAGATTTCTGCTTGGAAAACGCTACAGTCGCTGTTCAACCTATATGAGTATTCGAGGCAAAGCTATGGATTGGTGATAAGTAGTCGCTGAATTTCCCCTGCTGATTTAAGCCAAGGTTTGGCCCTAGCTCCCGAAGAATGCATGCATGACCATAGGTGCTGTCACGCCAACGATTCAATTCATGTAGCCTTAGGGCACTACGTGCTGCTTGACCTTTGATGCTAAGTCTCGTGGGCAAGAGGTTTAGCATCGCGTTCAGAGCTGCTTGTGGTGTACTTCTAAAAGCTCCAGTTATCAGGATCGAGGCTGCCCTTTGCACCTTGTCTATGCTGCCCGAGTTCGATTTATATCGAAGCGCATGCCACCAGACAAGACATCCATAGGATAGGATGGGTCTCACCACAGTATTATACAACCAGTGTATAATAGCTGGATTTAAACCCCAACTTTTCCCAATCGAATTCTTACATGAATAGATTGCGATCATACCTCTCTTCGTCCGTTCCTCGACGTTCCTTTTCCATCTCAGTTGAGAATCCAGGATTGTCCCTAGGTATTTGGCCTCAGGAGATAGATGCAACTGCACTCCATCCAATGTTGGTGGTATGAAGTCGCCAAGCTTACGCTTTCTGGTGAACAATACCAGTTCTGTTTTCGTTGGATTTACACCAAGGCCATTTGTGGTGGCCCAACGAGACAGCTTTGATAAGGCTCCTTGCATAAGCTCCGAAATTGTGGACAAGAATTTGCCAGTTATTAGTAAAACTACATCATCAGCGTATGCGACAACCTTGATGCCCTGATTGTCGAATTCCGCCAAAATATTGTTTATCACAAGTAGCCACAGCAGCGGTGAGAGTACACCTCCCTGGGGAGTACCTCTAGTTACTGTCTTCCTTGTTGTCAACTCCCCAATGCTGGAATTTATGATCCTGCTCTCCAGCATTCTCTTTATCCAGCAGATCAGGGTTTCCGGGGTGTTGACCGATCTAAGCGAGAGATGAATGGATTCAAGTTTTACGTTGTTAAAGGCTCCTTCTATATCCAGGAAAGACGCCAAGGTAAAGTTTGAATTCTCCATATTTCTCTCAATGAAACCCACGACCTCATGAAGAGTAGTTTCGACAGATTTACCTTTCATGTAGGCATGCTGCGAGTTGCTCAGCGAGGCAGTGTCTACAAAGCTCCTAATCTCCAGATCGATCAGTCGTTCGAGTGTCTTGAGGAGAAAGGAGGATAGACTAATAGGTCTGTAGTCTTTCGGTGCAGAGTGACTGGCTTTCCCCGCTTTGGGGATGTAAGTTACCTTTACCTCTTTCCACAGATCTGGTACGCAGGAAAGAAACAAACAGGCCCTAAAGATCTCCTCCAGATTTTGGTATATCTGCGGTGCAGCAAAATGAAGCATCGCAGGAATTACTCCATCTGGACCAGGTGACTTATAGGGTTTGAATGTACTTACTGCCCACTTTATTTTGTTTCTGCTTACAACCTTATCAATGAGGCTCTCATCCACTGACTCTTGGACTTGGAAGTTGTCACATTCAATGTGAAGGTTACTGGCATCCGTGCAGTCAGGGAAGTGGGTCTCAGCTAGAAGGTTTAGAGTCTCAAGACCTGAGTCTGTCCACGTGCCGTCCGGTTTTTTGACACTACCGATGGATTTGGGGTCCTTCGAGAGTATCTTACGGAATCTGGCAGCGTCGTTTACCCCTTCTACAGACTCACAGAAACAAACCCATGACTTCTTTTTGGCGCGCTTGATTTCACTCTTGTATTTGGTGAAACTCGCTTTATACGATTCCCAGTCACTGTCAAGTTTCGTCGAGTGCGCCTTGTTGTACAACTTTTTGGTGTTTTTCCGCAGTTCGCCAAGATCCTTGTTCCACCACACCGGTTGGGATTTCTTCCCGGGATAAGTTAATGGACAGGCATCCTTATAGCAGCGAAGAAGGATTTCTGTTAGGTTGGACACCTTACTGTTAAGCTCAGCAACTGTTTCTATCCTTCCGGGGAGTGTCAGTTGATGGTTCGTCAGATCAGTGAACCTTCCCCAGTCCGTCCTTCTCGGGTTCCTATAAGGATTTTGGCGGACTCCGTCGAAAGAGATTTCAAAGTATATCCTCAAATGATCCGAAAAGGAGCATTTGTTGGATACCCTCCAGTTCTTGACGACAGAATCATCTAATTAGACAGGGTTAGATCAATGACCTCCTCCCTGTCTCTAATTTTAAAGGTGGGATCGTTTCCTATATTACATATTCTTAGATTGTAAGATAATATAAAATTGAAAATCGACTCACCTCTAGTGTTTGTGTCTTTGCTGCCCCAGTGAAAATGGTGGGCGTTGGCGTCACATCCAAGGATAACGTTACAAACGCCCAGGTTCTCCTTTAGCAGGCTGTGTACACCCTGATTTGGTGGATCAGGGTCCTCATACGGCATGTAGATTGAGGACAGGAGAGTGGCCTTCTCCCTGCCGTTCTCCAGTCGCACCGTGCACATGTCTCCATTACTGTAATTAGATAGAAAGATTAGATTGAGGTTCTTCCTACCTACCACACAGGTCCTCACCTTGTCCCCTTCGGACGATGCGAAGACCTCGAAGTTGGCATTGTTCAGTCCAGAGACCTTATTTTTATATATATAAGGTTCCTGGACTAGAACAATGTCTACCTCTGAGTTCGTGAGGGACAGGAGTAGTTCGGCGGCAGCTGCTTTACAATGATGCAGATTAATCTGCAAAATTCGTAGCACCTGCCGCCTACCTACTCCTACTGATTTCCGCGAGGTGGAATCAGTCGGAACCGAACCCATCCTGAACCGAAGTTCAGTTTTCCCTCACGAACCTTAAGGTACTCCTCTCCTGAGGAGTCTACCGCCATCTTGATGTCCATCCCTCCATTCTCCTTGCAAGGGGTGAGACTCATTACAGTCCAGTCCTTAGTAAGGAGACCTGGGTTCTGGAGCTCCAGCATCCTCAGCAGAAGTTCCTTATCCACGGTAGGTGGGGGAACCCATGCTGGGAATACCTTCCTGGACGGAATCTCCGCTATAGACACCGCAGCAATTTTTGCCCCCTCCCAAAGTTCATCAAAGCCATTAACGGTCTTCTTAAGGTACTCTTGCGAGCTCCTGTTGAGACATTTAATGGCTTTAACTCCCTTGTGAAGGAAGGCGCCACCAAACTGGCGGTCACCCTGGTTCGCCTCAGTGGACACAATGGCTAAACGAAGCCGAGTCTCGAGGAGCAACCAGTGACTTTCGCTGATTTTCCCGAAGGGGTCAGCTCGGTCGATGATTGCAACTAAGAGCTCGTCATCGTTTGTCACCGTGGCCGTTTTGGCGTAGGGTTTCCAACGTCCTCGATCACGTGCCTTGGTAACAGCTTTTCCTGAGGAGGTGGACGCCTTCTCAGTACTGGTGCTGCTTCCCTTGGCTTTGTGAGCAAGGACACCAGCATAGGAGTTCGCCGTGTTGACCGTCTGAGAGATCATCGTCTTCTTTGGCGAAGGCTGTGGGCCTTCTGAAGAGCGAACCCGCTTCACAGTCTTTGACTGCGAGGACTTGTTCATCTTCTCCGAAGTCGATGGTGTCCCAGTCGATCCACCCATCGTTACTCCCGAGTGGCTTGCGCAGGTCTTAGACACCTTCTGTTCGTCCGCTTTACCCTCATCAGTTGGGGTAGGATCCGGATTTGGGACAGTCACCTTCTCCAGTTGACTACTCTTACGAGAATCATTTGGTGTCGGATTATGATCCTTATCCTTTTCCAGTCCCTTCTGGCTCGGGTTCGGCTTCGGAACAGCTTTAGGTTCCACCTTGCTGTCAGAAGCAGCAGGCTTCACCTCCACCTTTTTGCTTGCCGCCGCAGCCTCTACTGAGTCTTTGGCTGAAGCAGGGTTCGGGAGAAAGATTTTGTCCACCAAGAGCTCGCATCTGGGTGCATTTGGATAGATTCTTTCGAACTTCCGTATGTACTTGAGCTTGCTCTTGATGAACATGATCTCTCTCTTAGTATGCGAGCTCGCGTCCCTTCCCACGAACTTGCGCAGATACGAAGCCGCACGTTTGTAGTGCCTCGTATCTGAAGCCTCTTTGGCGGAAATTGCGACTGCGTCGGTGTCCGTCGATGAGGTTTCCTTGGATTCCCCAACGCAGGCCGGAGACTCAGAGTCAGTGGCAATTGTTGGAGCTTCCGTTGATTCCCCCTCGATGGTCATCGACTTAGAGTCAGTGGCTGTTGATGGATCATCTCTAGATTCTCCATCAACATCCATTGACTCCGTGGCAATCTGCCTTTGAAGCTTATTATCGGCTGGTGCCGATACAGGACCAGACTGGTTGCGACTTGTCTGTGGTTGCGAACCCAGGTTCACAACCTCTTCGACCACATCACCGTCAGTGGACATGTCATCATCAGACCTTCTTGTTGACTCAGCTGGGATCACCGTAATGTCCAGTTCGTCGTCAGTGAGGGTGAGATTGTTGAGCATGTCCTCTGGTGGTATGGTCGGAACAAGTCTCTCCAGTTGGTCAAGGAGTTCCCTACTCTGTCTCTCCAGACTGTCCCCAATCACTTTGAGGTGTAGGTCGTCCCCGCCCAAAACTTCGGTCCCGTCAGCCGTGGACTGATTAAAACCAGTTTTGGCTAAAGCATTATCCTTTTGAAAAACCGGTCCGTCAACAATATTTCGGGTTGTATATTCTGCACTTGTAGCAGTTACGGCTGTAGGTGCCAAGGCATCCACACCTGAGACAGCCGGATCACAATCGCTTGATCTCGACGGTACGTGGCTTGTGATCTCACCAACGCTTACCGCCGGTACTGGGTTATTAACTCCCTGCACCGTAACTTTACTCCTTTTATGTCTTTTACCCATCTTAGTTGATTTATTTAAGGGAACTACCCCGATCCAATTTTGGTCCACGGGGGGTTTGAAAGAAAAACAAACCCCAGGGTTTCTGGGATATGTGGAGACAGAAAACACCTTCAGTTTCCCTCGGGCGTTGCTGACCCCGCATATCTCAGAAACCCCCTTCCCATCCGCCACCCGGGAAGACGCGCCCAGTAGAAGATTGGCAACTCCCGTGGGAATCCATGCCTTACAGCATTAAAAAAAATTCATTAAAAAAATTCACGCTTTATGGTCTGAAAAAATCTTTGAAAAATTTGCTAAAAAAAAAAAATCAAAAAAATCCACGCCTCAATTTTTTTGAAAAAAATTCAATATCATTTTTTTTTTTTTAAATTCAATAAAAATCTACGCTTCATTTTTTTGTTGAAAAATTTAATAAAAATCCACGCCATAATTTTTTTTGAAAAAATCAAAAAAAAAAATTCCCTACTCAAATTTTTTTTTAAAAATTCAACAAAACTCCGCGCATCAAATTTTTTTTAAAGATTCAAGAAAAATCCACGCCTCAAATTTTTGTGAAGACTTCAATAAAAATTGACGCATCGAATTTTATTTTGAAAAATTCAATAAAAATCCACTCCTCATTTTTTTTCAATAGAAATCAACACCTTACATTTTTTTGAAAAGTCCAATAAAAATCCTCACTTCAAATTTTTGTGAAAAATTCAATAAACACCTAATTTTTTTTTTGAAAAGTTCAATAAAAATCCACACATACAATTTTTTTGAAAAATTCAATAAAAATCCACTCCTCAACTTTTTTTTGAAAATTCAATAAAAATCCACGCCTTATGGTCTTAAAAACTCTTTGAAAATATACTAAAACTTCAATAAAAATCCATGCCTCAAATGTTTTTGAAAAATTCCACGCCTCATTTTTTTTAAATTCAATAAAAATCCAAGTCTTATTTTTTTTGAAAAATAAAAATCCACGCTTCAAATACTTTTGAAAAATTTTATACAAATCCACTGCACATTTTTTTTTTTTTGAAAAATTCAACAAAAATCCACGCCTCACATTTTTTTAAAAATTCAATAAAAATCCACGCCTCAATTTTTTTTAAAACTTCAATAAAAATCCACTCCTCAAATTTTCGTGAAAAGTTCAATAAGAAACCACGCCTCGATTTTTTTTTTTTTTTTTTTTTTTTGAAAAAAACAAATTTTCGTGAAAAGTTCAATAAAAATCCACGCCTCAAATTTTCGTGAAAAGTTCAATAAGAAAACACGCCTCGATTTTTTTTTTTGAAAAATTTAAATTTTCGTGAAAGTTATATAAGAAACCACGCCCCGATTTTTGAAAAATTCAAATTTTCTTGAAAAACTCAATAAAAATCCACGCCTCAAAATTTTTTTTAAATTTATTAAAAAATCCAGGCCCCATGTCTCAAAAATTCTCTGAAAAATTCACGCTTGATGGGCTCCGAATTTCGTTAAACAATTCATTAAAAAATCCACGCCCCAGGTCTCAAAATTCTTTGAAAAAATCACGCTTGATGGGCGCTGAATTTCGTTAAACAATTCATTAAAAAATCCCCTCCTCAAATTTCGTTGTAAAATTCATTAAAAATCCATGCCAAATGGACTACAAAATTAGTTGAAAAATTCATTTGAAAATCCACGTTGTTGCAAAATATTGTTTTTAAAAATCCACGTTGTTGAAAAAATACTTTTAATAAAGTCCACGTTGTTGTAAAAAAATATTTTTTAAAAAATCCACGTCGTTGACAAAATATTTTTTGATGAAAAAACTTTGTTGAAAAATTATTTTTTTTTAAAAAATCCACGTTATTGGAAAAGATATTCTTTAAAAATCGACGTTTTTGGAAAAAAAAAAACTTTAAAAATCAACGTTGTTGAAAAAAATATCCTTTAAAAAATCCACGTTGTTGGACAAATATTCGTTGAAAAATGTACGCTGTTGGAAAATAGAATTCTTTAAAAATTTAACGTTGTTGAAAAAATGATTTTTAAAAAGTCCACCTTTATTGAAAAAATATTCTTAAAAAAATCAACGTTTTAAGAAAAATCCACCTTTGTCGAAAAAAAAAATATTTTTTAAAGATTGCACGTTGTTGTAAAAGATATTTAAAAAAAAATCCACCTTTGTTAAAAAAATATTCTTTAAAAAATCCACGTTGTTGATAAAATAATTTTTTAATAAATCCAAGTAGTTGGAAAAATATTTAATAAATACACGGTGTTGAAATTTTTTTTTTTCATCCACGTTGTTGAAGAAAATTTAATAAATACACGGTGTTGAAATTTTTTTTTAGAACCACGTTGTTGAATTAATATTTCTTTTCATAAATCCACGCTGTCGAACAAATTTTTTTAATAAATCCACATTGTTGAAAAATATTTTTTTGTTTATAAATCCACGTTGTTGACAATTTTATTTTTTATCCACGTTGCTTGAAAAAATATTTTTGATTTTTTTAATAGACCCATGTTGTCTGAAACATTTTTATTATAAATCCAAGTTGTTGAAAAAATGTTTTTTTTTATAAATCCACGTTGTTGAAAAAATATTTTTTTTTATAAATCCACGTTGATGAAAAAATATTTTTTTTATAAATCCACGTTGATGAAAAAATATTTTTTTTAATCCACGTTGTTGAAAAAATATTTTTTTTTTTTATAAATCCAAGTTGTTGAAAAAATATTTTTTTATAAATCCACGTTGTTTGAAAAATATTTTTTAATAAATCTATTTTTCTAATAAATCCACGTTGTTGAAAAAATATATTTTTTAATAAATCTACGTTGTTTGAAAAAATATTTTGTGTGAATAATATTTTTTTGTAATCTATGTTGTTGAAAAAATTTGTATATATATGTTTTGAAAAAATATTTTTCTTATAAATAGACGTTATAAATCCACGTTGTTGAAAAAATACATTTTTTTAAATCCACAATGCTGAAAAAAAAAACTTTTTTTGAATCCACGTAGCTGCAAAAAACATTTTGTTTGTTAAAAAAATTAAAAATCCCCGTTGGTAAAAAAAACTAAAAATCCACGTTGGTGGAATTATGTTTTTAGTGGCTTGTAGAAATATTCCTTTAAAAAAACTTGCTTGAGGGACAGTTTGTTAAAATAAAAATGTCTTTAAATTTTTGTCTAAAAAAATTCCATATCATTGCCGCTAAAGGAAATGTTTGAATGATTAACATGTGTCATACGCCACCTAGGAAATGTCTTAAAATTCATATCATTTATACGCCACCAGGAAGTGAGTTTTTATTAATATCAATCATACATCACCGGTAGGGGGTTAAACAAATCCAATTTGTCATGTCGTTTTGTTTATTATTTTATTAACAAAACACTCTAAGAATGTTAATGAACCCACCCAAAACCCAACTCTCATCACGTTATTAAATACAAAACACAAAATGTCCTTCTATAAAGCAAAGCTGTTAGAAGCTTTACTCTATTAACTTCCATACCAGCAACTATACAACTAAAAACATAAAAATTACCACCTACTTGAGTTCGTGCTATTGCTACTTGTGCTGCTTCGTATTTAAGTCAATGCTGTCTAATCTAATTTTATGATCTTCTTCAACACATTGGCAATTCCTTCACTCACTGGTCATTTATTTTGATATACTTATTGGTCATTTCCCATGGATATTGGTATGTGGTCGTCGTTGTGCGGTATGGAGGTTAGGTGGAGTAGAGTTGGGAAAATGGAAATGTTGAATTGCATTGTGGTTGCTGGTCATTCTCCTAAGTTTATTTGGTCAATATTAACTTATGTTTTCATGGTCTCCTGTGGTGCAGGACAGTACTCAACATTAGTTGTGGGTGTGTGTGTGTGAAGAACTTCTAGCAGAATGTTGTTGATTATCTGTGAGAATATGTAAGTAAGTATTTTGTAGTTTCTCATTCCCTTAAGACTTTTTGCCATAAGAAATTTCTTTTGTCATTCCTCCATGTGTGTATGGGAAAGCGTTTGTGTAAAAGGAAGCATAGTATTCCTTAACTTCTATTGTTGGTGCGTGTTATTTTTCATATTACCCGAAGTCCATTTTGCCAGCATTTTCTTGTTATTACTGGTGTCTAGTTGTTGGTTGCTTTCTATATTGCTGTCCATAAAGTTCTTTGTTGCTTGGTGTTGGCTTCAAATTCCAAGTCATACATAATCATATCTTATTTGCTAGCTTTCTTAGTTGTCTTTCCTCTACCAAAAAAAGCATATCAAATTTTATCACTTACAATTTTATTCCCCCTTGCCGGGAGTATAATATTTGCAATTTTCTTTTGACCACATGAATATGTTCAACTATCTTTTTGGAAAGGTTAGACAACAATTCATGGCCAACTTAATTCCCCATTGACACTTTTGTGCTGTTGGTGTTGAAGAGAAGAATGAAAAAGTGATGTCATTTACACTCATCCATATTCTGAATTTTCCCCTCAACATAATACGACTTATCCCCACGTTGATAAGAGCCACATATCCCTTCATAAATTCTGTTTTGATGAAAGCCATTCACATGTCATCTATGTTGGGGTCTTCTTTATTTGAAGATGTTATTGAAGAAAGAATGGAATCTCTACTCATTTGTTTGGGGATATGTAGTTTTTCCGGCCTTATTTGTCCATTTTATTACCAACATTATTTCACATGATATGCATTTCTTTACATGTGTAGCTCCTTTAAGTAATAGAAGATATCTATCAAATTTTTAATGGTACACCATGGAAAAATAAACTGGATTTTCATTTCATATAATATGGGTTTAAGATCTGGTTTAGATATAGAGTCATTTTAAGAGGATTGAACAGATTTGTAAAGTTTGAGTTCATGGTGGCGTACGATAGGTGTCATGTATAATACGACACCCTTTACGGCAATAAAAATAGTTATCAAACCCTTAGTTATACTCCACGGAAAAATAAATTGTATTTCCATTTTAAGCTATAACATGTTTAAGATCTTTCTTAGATATGGAGTTATTTTAAGAAGCTTAAACTTAAATGGAAAACTTGAGGTGATGATGGCGTATGATTGCTGTCATATATAATACGGCACCCTTTACGGAAATAAAAATAGTTATGACAACTTTAATTATACTACAAGGAAATATGAAATGAATTGTATTTGAAATAATGCGAAAAGGTCTGTTGTATTTTTGCTCGTGTATTTTTAAAACTATTTCTCAGCTGATATAACTGCTCGTGGATTTTTTAAAAATATTTTTCAGCTGATATACCTGCTCGTGGATTTTTTTAAATATTTTTCATCTGATATACCCGCTCGTGGAGTTTTTAAAAATATTTTTCAGCTTATATACCTGCTCGTGGATTTTTTAAAAATATTTTTCAGCTGATATATCTGCTCGTGAATTTTTTAAAATATTTTTCAGCTGATATACCTTCTCGTGTATTTTTGAAAAATATTTTTTCGCTGATATACCTGCTCGTTGATTTTTTAAAAAATATTTTTCAGCTGATATACCTGCTCGTGGATTTTTAAAAATATTTGTCAGCTGATATACCTGCTCGTGGATTTTTAAAAATATTTTTCAGCTGATATACCTGCTCGTGGATTTTTAAAACATATTTTTCAGCTGATATACCTGCTCATGGATTTTTTAAAAATATTTTTCAGCAGATATACCTGCTCGTGGATTTTAAAAAAATATTTTTCAGCAGATATACCTGCTCGTGGGTTTTTAAAAAAAATATTTTTCAGCTGATATACCTGCTCGTGGTTTTTTAAAAAATATTTTTCAGCTGATATACCTGCTCGTGGATTTTTTAAAAATATTTTTCAATTGATATACCTGCTCGTGGATTTTTTAAAAATATTTTTCAATTGATATACCTGCTCGTGGATTTTTTAAAAATATATTTCAGCTTAAATCCAAACTCGTGGATTTTTTAAAAAATATTTTCAGCTTAAATCCAAACTCGTGGATTTTTTAAAAAATATTTTCAGCTTAAATCCAAACTCGTGGATTTTTTAAAAAATATTTTCACCATATATCCAAGCACGTGGATTTTTTAAAAAATATTTACAGCTTATATCCAAACTCGTGGATTTTTTGAAAAATATTTCGTGCTTATATCCAAACTCGTGGATTTTTTGAAAAATATTTCGTGCTTATATCC
Source organism: Musca autumnalis (assembly GCF_047663935.1). Classification (NCBI taxonomy): domain Eukaryota; kingdom Metazoa; phylum Arthropoda; class Insecta; order Diptera; family Muscidae; genus Musca; species Musca autumnalis. The sequence goes on from NW_027412075.1 coordinate 39,367, forward strand.
AAACTCGTGGATTTTTTGAAAAATATTTCGTGCTTATATCCAAAGTCGTGGATTTTTTGAAAAATATTTCGTGCTTATATCCCAACTCGTGAATTTTTTAAAAAATATTTTGAGCTTAATTCAAGCTCGTGGATTTTTTAAAAAATATTTTGACCTTATTTCCAACTCGTGGATTTTTTAAAAAATATTTTGACCTTATTTCCAAACTCGTGGATTTTGTTTAAAAATATTTTGAGCTTATATCCAAACTCGTGGATTTTTTAAAAAATATTTTGAGCTAATACCCAAGCTCGTGAATTTTTTAAAAATATTTCGAGCTAATACCCAAGCTCGTGGATTTAAAAAAAAAATATTTTGTGCTTATATCCAAACTCGTGGATTTTTTAAAAAATATTTGAGCTTATATCCAACCTCGTGGATTGTTTAAAAATATTTTGAGCTTATATCCAAGCTCGTGGATTTTTTAAAAAATATTTTTGAGCTTATATCCAAGCTCGTGGATTTTTTAAAAAATATTTTGAGCTTATATCCAAGCTCGTGGATTTTTTAAAAAATATTTTGAGCTTATATCCAAGCTCGTGGATTTTTTAAAATATTTTGAGCTTTAACCAAGCACGTGGATTTTTTAAAAAATATTTTGAGCTTATATTCAAGCTCGTGGATTTTTTAAAAAATATTTTGAGCTTAATTCAAGCTCGTGGATTTTTTAAAAAATATTTTGAGCTTATATCCAAGCTCGTGGATTTTTTAAAAATATTTTTCAGCTGATAAACCTCCCCGTGGATTTTTTTAAAAAATATTTTGGCCTTATATCCAAACTCGTGGATTTTTTAAAAAATATTTTGACCTCATATCCAAACTCGTGGATTTTTTAAAAAATATTTTGACCTCATATCCAAACTCGTGGATTTTTTAAAAAATATTTTGAAAAAATATTTTTTAAAAATATTTTGAGCTTATATCCAAACTCGTGGATTTTTTAAAAAATATTTTGAGCTAATACCCAAGCTCGTGAATTTTTTTAAAAAATATTTCGAGCTAATACCCAAGCTCGTGGATTTAAAAAAAAAAATATTTTGTGCTTATATCCAAAATCGTGGATTTTTTAAAAAATATTTTGAGCTTATATCCAACCTCGTGGATTGTTTAAAAAATATTTTGAGCTTATATCCAAGCTCGTGGATTTTTTTAAAAAATATTTTGAGCTTATATCCAAGCTCGCGGATTTTTTAAAAAATATTTTGAGCTCATATCCAAGCTCGTGGATTTTTTAAAAAATATTTTGAGCTTATATCCAAGCTCGTGGATTTTTTAAAAAATATTTTGAGCTTTAACCAAGCACGTGGATTTTTTAAAAAATATTTTGAGCTTATATTCAAGCTCGTGGATTTTTTAAAAAATATTTTGAGCTTAATTCAAGCTCGTGGATTTTTTAAAAAATATTTTGAGCTTATATCCAAGCTCGTGGATTTTTTAAAAATATTTTTCAGCTGATAAACCTCCTCGTGGATATTTTTAAAAAATATATCCAAACTCGTGGATTTTTTAAAAAATATTTTGACCTCATATCCAAACTCGTGGATTTTTTAAAAAATATTTTGACCCTATATCCAAACTCTTGGATTTTTTAAAAAATATTTTGACCTTATTTCCAAACTCGTGGATTTTTTAAAAAATATTTTGAGCTTATATCCAAACTCGTGGATTTTTTAAAAATATTTTGAACTTATATCCAAACTCGTGGATTTTGTAAAAAATATTTTGAGCTTATATCCAAACTCGTGGATTTTTTAAAAAATATTTTGAGCTTATATTCAACCTCGTGGATTTTTAAAAAATATTTTGAGCTTATATCCAAACTCGTGGATTTTTTAAAAAATATTTTGAGCTTATATTCAAACTCGTGGATTTTTTAAAAAATATTTTGAGCTTATATCCAAGCTCGTGGATTTTTTAAAAAATATTTTGAGCTTATATCCAAGCTCGTGGATTTTTTAAAAAATATTTTGAGCTTATATCCAAGCTCGTGGATTTTTTAAAAAATATTTTGAGCTTATATCCAAGCTCGTGGATTTTTTAAAAAATATTTTGGGCTTATATCCAAGTTCGTGGATTTTTTAAAAAATATTTTGAGCTTATATCCAAGCTCGTGGATTTTTTAAAAAATATTTTGAGCTTATATCCAAGCTCGTGGATTTTTTAAAAAATATTTTGAGCTTATATCCAAGCTCGTGGATTTTTTAAAAAATATTTTGAGCTTATATCCAAGCTCGTGGATTTTTTAAAAAATATTTTGAGCTTATATCCAAGCTCGTGGATTTTTTAAAAAATATTTTGAGCTTATATCCAAGCTCGTGGATTTTTTAAAAAATATTTTGAGCTTATATCCAAGCTCGTGGATTTTTTAAAAAATATTTTGAGCTTATATCCAAGCTCGTGGATTTTTTAAAAAATATTTTGAGCTTATATCCAAGCTCGTGGATTTTTTAAAAAATATTTTGAGCTTATATCCAAGCTCGTGGATTTTTTAAAAAATATTTTGAGCTTATATCCAAGCTCGTGGATTTTTTAAAAAATATTTTGAGCTTATATCCAAGCTCGTGGATTTTTTAAAAAATATTTGGAGCTAATACACAAGTTCATGTATTTTTAAAAAATATTTGGAGCTAATACACAAGTTCATGTATTTTTAAAAAATATTTGGAGCTAATACACAAGCTCGTGGATTTTTTAAAAAATATTATGAGCTAATACACAAGCTCGTGGATTTTTTAAAAAATATTTTGAGCTAAGACACAAGCTAGTGGATTTTTTAAAAAATATTTTGAGCTAATACACAAGCTCGTGGATTTTTTAAAAAATATTTTGCGCTTATATCCAAACTCGTGGATTTTTTAAAAAATATTTTGAGCTAATACACAAGCTCGTGGATTTTTTAGAAAATATTTTGCGCTTATATCCAAACTCGTGGATTTTTTAAAAAATATTTTGAGCTAATACACAAGCTCGTGAATTTTTTAAAAAATATTTTGAGCTAATACACAAGCTCGTGAATTTTTTAAAAAATATTTTGAGCTAATATCCTAACTCGTGGATTTTTTAAAAATATTTTGAGCTTATATCCTAACTCGTGGATTTTTTAAAAAATATTTTGAGCTTATATCCTAACTCGTGGATTTTTTAAAAAATATTTTGAGCTTATATCCTAACTCGTGGATTTTTTAAAAAATATTTTGAGCTTATATCCTAACTCGTGGATTTTTTAAAAAATATTTTGAGCTTATATCCAAACTCGTGGATTTTTTAAAAAATATTTTGAGCTTATATCCAAACTCGTGGAATTTTTAAAAAATATTTTGAGCTCATATCCAAACTCGTGGATTTTTTAAAAAATATTTTGAGCTTATATCCAAACTCGTGGATTATTTTAAAAAATATTTTGAGCTTATATCCAAACTCGTAACGGGGACGTATACGTGGTGACAACGTGTATACGCTGTGAAGAACCATTGAGGTATTATTTGTTTATTTTTGTATTTATTCATTGCCTTTTACTTTTTATATTTAGTCTATACATCTCTTTAAGAAACTGCCTTCCACATTTATTAATCATTAGAAATCTATTTTAACAAAACCGTCTGCATATATACATTTTTATTGACGACATGCCAAATATAGATATCTAGGGACATTTCTTCTATTTCGTCCATTCATATTTTCATTTTTGTCCCCACATTCTTTTTGACTTTTAATTTATGTACATATCAATGACATGCAATTTTATGTGACGTTATGGTAGTACTTTCAATCCAGAGTTTTTGCTGTAGTAATCATTTTCTTTTGTTAAAAAAACATTTTATTTGAAAACTAACTCTCTTTGCCTTTATTTCGTTTTCCCTTTCCCTTAGATATGCCTGCCAAAAAAATGTGATTTTTATGATGATTTGCCAGAAGCAAACGAAAAAAGAAAGTTATTTCTTTTTTTAAGGTTTAATGTGATTCGTTGATGGCCGACTGGACTGGCCGTATGTAATTTTGTTCTTGATAGGTTTATAATTGAAATATCTAGGCTATTTTAGGATGACATTATTCTAGGTTGGTATTGAAATCGAGTATAAGAAATATGTTGAGATTCTTGCGAATGTCGAAGGGCTGTTTTTCTGATGATTTGGCATTCAGAAAGGTAGACGTTTATGTTTATTGGCAATTTTTTTATTAGAAACATTCTGTTGTAATAAATTGAAAGTCAATAAATGTATACATATATTTGAAGAGCTCATGGGAGAAGGGAGCATTATGTTCTTAGATTTTTTATTACTTCAAATATAAAAAGCCTTTTTAATAAAGAAAGGTTATATTATATATATTATATTAGAAAGGTTATATTGGATATTCGGGACGTATAAGTATTGACAATAGTTATACGCCCCAAAGCACTACTTTCAAGTTTTGCTCTGCTGCTAACCTTAACATATTCAAGTGATCTATCAAGAACGTCAGGTGATTCCTCATTAATTCTATCACTTGAATCCCATAATTTTCTGTTAAGGAAATATGCAAACTATAATACCATATTGTTCTAATTTTTCATCTCTGTACAAATACTCTTTTTTATCCTAAAAACTGCTGATGTTATCATAAACCTGATCTCATATTACCATAAAATTGCCAAGAGTTTCTAATGAATATAACAAATATCCTCATAATGTGCAGCAGTTTTAAAATCATCCTTGTTTTCATGGTAAATTTATGTAAGCTTTTAACTGGTAAATGTTAGCTCCCCAACTCCCCCACACATTTCTCTGAGGACATTTGTGTACTTAAATTCTCTCTATGGATATACGGATAGATAGTTGGTTAGATGAATAGAAGGGATGTATTCCAAATCAATGACATTGAATATTACCACCTTTTTCCCCATCTAATAGTTTTTCTGCAATGCAGCTGAGGCATGAGACTGGTACCAAATAGAATAGCAACGGCAGATCATCAACATCAGTGCCAGTGTCAGTGGTAGTTACACAGGTTTTCTGGCAAATGGCATTGATGTTTATGGTTCCTCTTTTGTTTGGCAGCGGTTACATCATTGACAATGTCAGTTGGTGTTGGCGTTGGCTTTGCTGCTGGAACCCACATAAATTCAACTGGCATTGAATTAAACGAGGAAACACTGACATCCAAAGTTGTGGTGGAACGAATACAGCTACAACAAAGCAAAACAAATCATGTTTCGCAGAAGAATATGTAATGCATTTTCGGATATATGTTTCCATATGACTATATATTTTTGCTACGTGCTGAAAGCTTTGTGTTCAACTAACAGGACCATTGGGTGCTACAATGCTGATGTGTTATTTGGTATCTATCCAAAACGGGATGTAGTTTTGTGGTACGTTCTCGTTCACACGAATGCATCCGTTTCCAGGATATTAGAAAATGAAAAATTATACCACATAAAATATATACGTCGCTTGACAAAGCTAACGATGACAATATCATCGTTGTCTTCGTTGCCATCGCCATCATCACCATCATATGCCATGTGGAAAAGTGAATTCTTAGGTGTTTCCTTATATTGGATGCAACAAGGATATTTAATATTAACCACGTATCGTTTCATGTTATTTCAAGAGGGGGTTTCTATTTATATCAATAAAGTGGGATGTTATAAAAATTGGATTTTTCGTGAAAAGAACATCTTCGTTACTTTTAAAAAATAATTTCTAAAAGATAACATTTTACAGTATTTTATATGCAGGCATCAAGGGCGTATGCGTGGTGTCAACAGTCATACGCACTGGGGAACTTTTATTCGGAAATTATGAAAAAGGCAATACTTTTCTTAAGTTAGTTGGAATTTAAGATAGTACGATGTGGTCTTGGTGATGATGCATGAAAACTATATATGAATCAAAAAATTAGAATGAAAAACACATTTATCAAAATCGAAAGACCATAAATATTTTTTCAAAAAATATACGCATGAAGAAATATAAATATTTTTATGTCGACAATGAATAAACGTTTTTTTCGTTACATTTTCGAAATATATTTTTAAAACAAAATCGCAAGAAACAATATTGCCATTTTAGGGCGAAGATCATTTTTCTAATGATTTTTGTTAATTTTTCTCGTTTAGAGTTAAGCTTGATGATCTGAAATTATTTGCAAGTGAAAAAGGAAAGCCAAGGACTCGAACCCACATAGTCACCAAATTACGTTACCTGGTTTCATTGGTGGTAAAGCAAATCTTCGGACGTATCGACTATGTAATGGCTTCTCTGTCCTAGAACTTATCGTTTTTCAAATGCAAATGTGTTTTTTATACCCTCCACCATAGGATGGGGGTATATTAAGTTTGTCACTACGTTTGTAACTACTCGAAATAATCATTGTAGACCCCACAAAGTATATATATTCTTGATCAGCGTGCAATTCTACATCGATATAGCCATGTCCGTCCGTCTGTCTGTCCGTCTGTGGAAATCACTCTAGCGTCCGAACGGATTGACGTAGGTTGATGAAATTTTGGGAAAATATGTTATATTTACGTAGGACTTTTGGTATTGAAAGCGGGCTATGTAGGTCCACGCTTTCGTATAGCCCCCATACAAAATGACGCGTGACGCGTCGTCGTTTTAAGGAAATTTTAAGATATTTGGCCCATTTTACCACCGAATTGGTTGTAATTTAGTACTTTGTGTCTCCAGAGGCCAAAAAATATTCCTACCAAAGTTGGGTTATATAGGCCCACGTTTTGGTATAGCCCCCATATAAGGCCCCATATAAAGTACGCGTCATTTTAATATATTTTGAATGTATTAGACCCATTTGACCACATAATTGGTTGTAATTTGGTATTTTGTGTCTTCAGAGGCCAGAAAACATTCCTACCAAAGTTTGGTTATATAGGTCCACGTTTTGGTATAGTCCCCACATAAGACCCCTTATAAAGTACGCGTCATTTTAATATATTTTGAATGTATTAGACCCATTTGACCAAAGAATCGGTTGTAACTTTGTATTTTGTGTTTCCAAAGGCTAAGAAACATTTCTACCATAAAATGTTTATATAGGTCCACGTGTTGATATAGCCCCCATAATACAATATCTCCCGATTTTCGATATTTTGAACGTTTTAGCCTCATTATCACACCTATATGGCTGAAATTTGGTATTTAGTCTTCTTTAGGCGTATAAAACTTTCCCCCAGAAATTTGTAGGTATAGGTCCACGCCATAATATAGCCCCCATAGAACGGTACCTTCCGAATTTCGGTATTTTGAAGGTAGTGGCCACATTAATCCACCGAAATGGCTGAAATTTGTGGTGGAGGGTATAAAAAGTTCGGCCCGACCTAACTTAACGCTTTTCTTACTTGTTGTACATTAATGCGGATACTTGGCCACAGAAATGTATTTTCTTCATGACAAACGCTTTTTGCGCTGACTTTGAAGTTATGAGTTGGCTTTGAACGCTAACACGCCATGACAACATTTTTTTGATATGTTTTTCAAGGACGTGGGTTCAAATCCCAGCCGGGCTCAGCCTGTTTTTTAGTTTTTGAAATTTTGTCTTTTTAGGGCGATCATCAAGCTTAACTCTAAACGACAATATTTTTTATATAAGTCCATGTCCTGGACAAAATATTTTATAAACCCTCAATTATATACAAGGCCGTGGATTTTTTTTTAATATTTCAAGGTTACATCCAAGGTCGTGGATTAAAAAGAATATTTTTACTGTCTAACCATGCTCGTGGAGTATTTAAAAAATATTTTGAGGTTATAACCGAGCTCGTGTTCTATTTAAAAAATATTCTTAGGTTATCCGAGCTCGTGGATTATTTTGAGTTTATATCCAAGCTCGTGGATTATTTAAAAAATATTTTTAGGTTCAATTCTAGCTCGTGGAGTATTAAAAAAATATTTTTTTGTTAAATTCGAGCTCGTGGAGTATTTAAAAAATAGTTTGAAGTTATATCCGATCTCGTAGATTTTTTAGAAAAATATGTCAAGGTTATATCCGAGCTCGTGGATTATTTAAACAATATATTGTGGCTATACACGAGCTGGTGGATTATTTAAAAAATATTTTGGAGTTATATCCTAGCTCGTGAATTTAAAAAAAAATATTTTGTGGTTATATCCAAACTCGTGGCTTTTTGAAAAAATAATTTTGAGGTTATATCTGGGCTCAAGGATTATTAAAAAATATTTTTCGTGGATTTAAAAAAAAAATATTTTGAGGTTATGTCCGAGCTCAAGAATTATTTAAAAAATATTTTGAGATTATATCCGAGCTCGTGGATTATTTAAAAAATATTTTGTAGTTATATCCGAGCCCGTGGAAATTTTAAGAAATATTTTGAAGTTATATCCAAGCTCGAGGGGGTTTTAAAAAATGTGTTTAGATTATACCCGAGCTCATGGATTATATAAACAATATTTTGAGGTTATATCCGAGCTCGTGGGTTATTTAAAAAATATGTTGAGAATATATGCGAGTTCGTGGGTTATTTAAAAAATATTTTGAGATTATATCCGAACTCGTTGATAATTTAAAAAATATTTTGAAGTTAAATCCGAGCTCGTGGATTATTTAAAAAGTATTTTGAAGTTACATCCGAGATCGTGGATTTTTTAAGAAATATTTTATATTTACATCCAAGCTCAAAGGGTTTTTAAAAAAATATTTTGAGGTTATATCCGAGCTCGTGGATTTTTTAAGAAATATTTTGTATTTATATCCAAGCTCAAAGGGTTTTTAAAAAAACATTTTGAGATTATAGCTGAGCTCTTTGAGTATTTAAAAATATTTTGAGGTTATAACCGAGCACGTGGGTTATTTAAAAATTGGTTTAACTTAATTCCGAGCTCGTTGATTATTTAAAAAATATTATAAGATTATATCCTAGCTCGTAGTTTTATTTTAAAATATTTTGAGGTTACGTCCGAGCTCGTGGATTATTAAAAAATATTTTGAGGTTATATCCGAGCTCGTGGATTATTTAAAAAATATTTTTAGGTTATATCCGAGCTCGTGGATTTTTTAAGAAATATTTTGAAGTTATATCCCAGCTCGAGGTGTTTTTAAAATAATATTATGAAGTTATATCCTAGCACCTAGAGTTTTTAAAAAAATATATTGAAGTTATATCCTAGCTCCTAAATTTTTTAAAAAAATATTTTGAGGTTATATCTACGTTCGTGGATTATTTAAAAAATATTTTAAAATTATATTCGAGCTCGTGGATTACTTAAAAAATATTTTGAGGTTATATCCGAGCTCGTGGATTTTTTAAAAAATATTTTGAGGTTATATTCGAGCTCGTGGATTTTTTAAGAAATATTTTGAAGTTAAATCCCAGCTCGAGGGGTTTTTAAAAAAATATTTTGAAGTTATATCCTAGCTCGTGAATTTTTTAAAAAACAGTTTGAGGTTATATCTACGTTCGTGAATTATTTAAAAAATATTCTAAGATTGTATTCGTGGATTATTTAAAAAATATGTTGAAGTTATATCTACGTTCATGGATTATTTAAAAAATATATTGAAATTATATCCGAGTTCGTGGATTATTTAAAAAATATTTTGAGGTTATATCTTAAATCGTGAATTTCTTTAAAAATATTTTGTAGTCATATCCAATCTCGTGGATTTTTTTTAAATCAACTAGCAAACTCGACTAATTCGGAAATTATGAAAAAGGCAATGCTTTTCTTAAGAAAGTTTGAATGTAAGATCGCTGTGATCTTGGTAATGATGCATAAAAACCATATATGAATAAAAATATTAAAAAGAAAAACACATTTATAAAAATTGAAATACCAACAAAATTTTTTTTAAATGTTTGCCTTTTTAGGGCGAAGGTCATTATTTGTGAGATTTTTAATTAATTTAATTATTAATCGAGCTGTATGTATGATGTATGTATATTAAAAAAATTATATCTAGCGAAGTCCAACACATATCAATTATTTATAGCCCCTATTTGTACGTATAATTTTGCAAATATTTTTAAACAATTAACGGATGAAGAAATATAAATATTTTTTTTTTTTGTAAAATAATCAACAAATAAATAGTTATACCCTATACCACAATGTGGAAAAGGGTATAATAAGTTTGTTTTCCCAAAAATTCATGTAACGCCGCGAAATATTCGTCGTAGACCCCTCATGTGGTATACCAAACTTCATATCTCGACGAGATAAAGCGATTTAGCGATGTGTGTCCGTCCGTCCGTCCGTCCGTCTGTCCGTCCATTAAAAATTGTAATCAAGCTAGAGGCCGCAATTATGGACCGATTGTCACGAAATTTAGTATGGAGGTCGGGTTTGGACCAGAATAGAACTGATTAGTTTTTGGCGATGATCGTGAAATGTTAAAGGGATGAAATGGACCAAAAACAAAATTTTTGCTCGATTTTGTAGCCGCTCTGTAGGTCGCAATAATAGTCCGATCGGCGCGAAATTTTAAACGTAGTTTTGGTTTGAGATGAAGAAGTAGCGTGCAAGTCAACGGTATGATCGGATAATATTTAGCGGGTTAAATTGATCAAAACTTTTGTGTGAAAATTGGTAAAATTTCTAATGCACATCTTATAACAGCTAGCCCGGAAAGCTAGTGCACAGGGATAGTGGTATAGGGTATCACATGGTCGGCCCCGTCCGACTATAGTCTGTTCTTACTTGTTTTTATTTTGCATTTATGAAAAATATTTTTATAACAAAATCGCAAGAAACAATAATTTTTATAAAAATATTTTCCAGACCCTCAATTAGAGTCCTGAAAATTCATTATATATTGAATTTGATAGCCACTACAAAAAGGGGGAGAGAGTTTAAATGGTCCTTAGGCGTATAAGTGCTGACAGAAATCATACGTCAGATGGTTTCTTGTCATTTGTATAATCTACATACATATACAGAAACTCACCAGCTAGAGGCTAGAAACACCCTAAACTTATTCTTAGGAATCCACCAGTCTCTACAGGCAGTTCGAAAATATTCGAAAACATAGACAAGGTTCCAGAAATTTTTCTTAAAAAAATCCACAAGCCTCTCTATATATTCCTTCAATTTCCTGAACCCCTAGGACCAGCCTGAACGTACTATTAAATCAATAGAAAACTATTCTAAAAATGCAATAGCCTTTAAGGTTAGACTGAAAATATTCTTAACAAGCACGAAGTTCATTAAGTTCGGCCGCGACGAAATTGTTATACCCTCCACCACGAGTCGTATTGAAATAAAATGGACCAATTAATTCCATATCGTTTATGAAGAAGACTAAATACCAAATTTCAGCAATTTCGAGAAAACAATGTGAGTAACCTTCAAAATACCGAAATTCGGGAGGTACTGTTCTATGGCGGCTATATGAAGGCATGGATCTATATCGATCATTAACAGCAACTAAGTCCCAGTGGGGTTCTTATCCTATTCCAAAATATTCTTAGGAATCTGTGAGCCTCTATAAGAGACAAAAGGTGTAAAAATGTTAAAGCCTCTATAGGATTCATGAAGGTAATTTAAAATATTCCTAAAAATCCACAAGCCTCCAGGGAAGGCCAAAAATATTTTCAAAAGTCATAATCGAAATATTCTTACTTTACTTGAGTCTCTCTTAAAATATATGTACATAAATCGTTTATAGTTTATGTAAGGACCAGAGGGGCTCTAGTATTATTCCTAAAAAATAACAAGCCTCTGTAGACTTAAGTATGTGGACTGATAATTAAAAATGGTCCTCTAGGCGTATAACGACTGACAGCAATCATACGTCATGTGGTCACTGGACATTTGTGTAATCTATTTATAGGCATAGATCTTTTGATGTAAGGAGACACGAAGTAGGACAATATACTAACATACTTGTGCTCGCACGAATCTGCAGAGTTTAGGAGCATTTTAAAATATTCTTAAAAATCCACGAGCATTTTGGGCAAGCCTGAAGATATACTGAACAATCTATGAACATCTAGGGACAGAATGACAGTGTTCGTTTAATTTTGAGAATATTTTCATGCTGGCCCTAAATGCTTAGCTAAAAAAATCAATCATCGAGTCTTCATATTACAATTTAATTATAACCACAAACCTCTAAACACAAGCGAAAATTATTTTTAAAATCTACGAGCCCCTTAAAGTGCTGAGAAGGGAAATGAGCATCAACTAAGTACATATATGTATGTGATGTTACCATATTCCAAAATATTCCTAGAAATCTAGAAACTTTCATCATAGTCAGAAGGAGGCCTAAAATATTCTCTAAGCTCAAATAAAATAATAAAATATTCCCTTAAACCCACGAACCTCATAGGTTGATTTTTTTAAATAAATATTTTTTCATACATGGATTTTTTTAAATAAATAAATATTCTTATTTGAAAATTTTGCCTATTAGGCGAAGGTCATTTTTTTATTATTTTTTTTAATTAATTTCTCGTTAGAGACGAGCTTACTGACCAAGATGCTTTTTGAAAAAGGAAAGCCGACGATACGAACCCACACAATCACCACTGTGTGACATGCATGTTTCGCCTTTGGTTTAGGAAGGCTCCTCAGACACATCGACTGTGGGGCGGCTTCGCTATCCTCTAACTTATTTCCTCTTTCAAATGCAAGTTGTTTTTTTACAAAGTTGAATTTTTTGTTCAAATCTTTGTATGGCTTTCATGACAAACGCTTAGCGTAGCCTTTGAAAGTTATGAGTTTGGTTCTGAACTCACACAGTCGATGTGTCTGAGGAGCCTTCCTAAACCAAAGGCGAAACATGCATGTCACACAGTGGTGATTGTGTGGGTTCGTATCGTCGGCTTTCCTTTTTCAAAAAGCATCTTGGTCAGTAAGCTCGTCTCTAACGAGAAATTAATTAAAATAAATATTCTTTCATACATAGATTATTTAAATACATATTATTTCATGCGAGGAATTAAAAAATATTTTTTCATGCGTGGATTTTTTAAATAAATTTTATTTTCATGCGTGGATTTTTTAAATAATTTTTTTTTCATGCGTGGATTTTTTAAATAATTTTTTTTTCATGCGTGGATTTTTTAAATAAATATTTTTTCATGCGTGGATTTTTTAAATAAATATTTTTTCATGCGTGGATTTTTTAAATAAATATTTTTTCATGCGTCGATTTTTTAAATAAATATTTTTTCATGCGTGGATTTTTTAAATAAATATTTTTTCATGCGTGAATTTTTTAAATAAATATTTTTTCATGCGTGGATTTTTTTAAATAAATATTTTTTCATGCGTGGATTTTTTTTAAATAAATATTTTTTCATGCGTGGATATTTTTAAATAAATAATTTTTCATGCGTGGATTTTTTTAAATAAATATTTTTTATGTGTGGATTTTTTTAAATAAATATTTTTCATGCGTGGATTTTTTTAAATAAATATTTTTCATGCGTGGATTTTTTTTAAATAAATATTTTTTCATGCGTGGATTTTTAAATAAATATTTTTTCATGCGTGGATTTTTTAAATGAATATTTTTTCATGCGTGAATTTTTTAATAAATATTTTTTCATGCGTGGATTTTTTTAAATAAATATTTTTTCATGCGTGGATTTTTTTAAATAAATATTTTTTCATGCGTGGATATTTTTAAATAAATAATTTTTCATGCGTGGATTTTTTTAAATAAATATTTTTTATGTGTGGATTTTTTTAAATAAATATTTTTCATGCGTGGTTTTTATACCCTATACCACAATGTGGAAAAGGGTATAATAAGTTTGTTTTCCCAAAAATTCATGTAACGCCGCGAAATATTCGTCGTAGACCCCTCATGTGGTATACCAAACTTCATATCTCGACGAGATAAAGCGATTTAGCGATGTGTGTCCGTCCGTCCGTCCGTCCGTCTGTCCGTCCATTAAAAATTGTAATCAAGCTAGAGGCCGCAATTATGGACCGATTGTCACGAAATTTAGTATGGAGGTCGGGTTTGGACCAGAATAGAACTGATTAGTTTTTGGCGATGATCGTGAAATGTTAAAGGGATGAAATGGACCAAAAACAAAATTTTTGCTCGATTTTGTAGCCGCTCTGTAGGTCGCAATAATAGTCCGATCGGCGCGAAATTTTAAACGTAGTTTTGGTTTGAGATGAAGAAGTAGCGTGCAAGTCAACGGTATGATCGGATAATATTTAGCGGGTTAAATTGATCAAAACTTTTGTGTGAAAATTGGTAAAATTTCTAATGCACATCTTATAACTTTATCCCAAGAAGACGCGTTTAGTGGTATAGGGTATCACATGGTCGGCCCCGTCCGACTATAGTCTGTTCTTACTTGTTTTTATTTTGCATTTATGAAAAATATTTTTATAACAAAATCGCAAGAAACAATAATTTTTATAAAAATATTTTCCAGACCCTCAATTAGAGTCCTGAAAATTCATTATATATTGAATTTGATAGCCACTACAAAAAGGGGGAGAGAGTTTAAATGGTCCTTAGGCGTATAAGTGCTGACAGAAATCATACGTCAGATGGTTTCTTGTCATTTGTATAATCTACATACATATACAGAAACTCACCAGCTAGAGGCTAGAAACACCCTAAACTTATTCTTAGGAATCCACCAGTCTCTACAGGCAGTTCGAAAATATTCGAAAACATAGACAAGGTTCCAGAAATTTTTCTTAAAAAAATCCACAAGCCTCTCTATATATTCCTTCAATTTCCTGAACCCCTAGGACCAGCCTGAACGTACTATTAAATCAATAGAAAACTATTCTAAAAATGCAATAGCCTTTAAGGTTAGACTGAAAATATTCTTAACAAGCACGAAGTTCATTAAGTTCGGCCGCGACGAAATTGTTATACCCTCCACCACGAGTCGTATTGAAATAAAATGGACCAATTAATTCCATATCGTTTATGAAGAAGACTAAATACCAAATTTCAGCAATTTCGAGAAAACAATGTGAGTAACCTTCAAAATACCGAAATTCGGGAGGTACTGTTCTATGGCGGCTATATGAAGGCATGGATCTATATCGATCATTAACAGCAACTAAGTCCCAGTGGGGTTCTTATCCTATTCCAAAATATTCTTAGGAATCTGTGAGCCTCTATAAGAGACAAAAGGTGTAAAAATGTTAAAGCCTCTATAGGATTCATGAAGGTAATTTAAAATATTCCTAAAAATCCACAAGCCTCCAGGGAAGGCCAAAAATATTTTCAAAAGTCATAATCGAAATATTCTTACTTTACTTGAGTCTCTCTTAAAATATATGTACATAAATCGTTTATAGTTTATGTAAGGACCAGAGGGGCTCTAGTATTATTCCTAAAAAATAACAAGCCTCTGTAGACTTAAGTATGTGGACTGATAATTAAAAATGGTCCTCTAGGCGTATAACGACTGACAGCAATCATACGTCATGTGGTCACTGGACATTTGTGTAATCTATTTATAGGCATAGATCTTTTGATGTAAGGAGACACGAAGTAGGACAATATACTAACATACTTGTGCTCGCACGAATCTGCAGAGTTTAGGAGCATTTTAAAATATTCTTAAAAATCCACGAGCATTTTGGGCAAGCCTGAAGATATACTGAACAATCTATGAACATCTAGGGACAGAATGACAGTGTTCGTTTAATTTTGAGAATATTTTCATGCTGGCCCTAAATGCTTAGCTAAAAAAATCAATCATCGAGTCTTCATATTACAATTTAATTATAACCACAAACCTCTAAACACAAGCGAAAATTATTTTTAAAATCTACGAGCCCCTTAAAGTGCTGAGAAGGGAAATGAGCATCAACTAAGTACATATATGTATGTGATGTTACCATATTCCAAAATATTCCTAGAAATCTAGAAACTTTCATCATAGTCAGAAGGAGGCCTAAAATATTCTCTAAGCTCAAATAAAATAATAAAATATTCCCTTAAACCCACGAACCTCATAGGTTGATTTTTTTAAATAAATATTTTTTCATACATGGATTTTTTTAAATAAATAAATATTCTTATTTGAAAATTTTGCCTATTAGGCGAAGGTCATTTTTTTATTATTTTTTTTAATTAATTTCTCGTTAGAGACGAGCTTACTGACCAAGATGCTTTTTGAAAAAGGAAAGCCGACGATACGAACCCACACAATCACCACTGTGTGACATGCATGTTTCGCCTTTGGTTTAGGAAGGCTCCTCAGACACATCGACTGTGGGGCGGCTTCGCTATCCTCTAACTTATTTCCTCTTTCAAATGCAAGTTGTTTTTTTACAAAGTTGAATTTTTTGTTCAAATCTTTGTATGGCTTTCATGACAAACGCTTAGCGTAGCCTTTGAAAGTTATGAGTTTGGTTCTGAACTCACACAGTCGATGTGTCTGAGGAGCCTTCCTAAACCAAAGGCGAAACATGCATGTCACACAGTGGTGATTGTGTGGGTTCGTATCGTCGGCTTTCCTTTTTCAAAAAGCATCTTGGTCAGTAAGCTCGTCTCTAACGAGAAATTAATTAAAATAAATATTCTTTCATACATAGATTATTTAAATACATATTATTTCATGCGAGGAATTAAAAAATATTTTTTCATGCGTGGATTTTTTAAATAAATTTTATTTTCATGCGTGGATTTTTTAAATAATTTTTTTTTCATGCGTGGATTTTTTAAATAATTTTTTTTTCATGCGTGGATTTTTTAAATAAATATTTTTTCATGCGTGGATTTTTTAAATAAATATTTTTTCATGCGTGGATTTTTTAAATAAATATTTTTTCATGCGTCGATTTTTTAAATAAATATTTTTTCATGCGTGGATTTTTTAAATAAATATTTTTTCATGCGTGAATTTTTTAAATAAATATTTTTTCATGCGTGGATTTTTATACCCTATACCACAATGTGGAAAAGGGTATAATAAGTTTGTTTTCCCAAAAATTCATGTAACGCCGCGAAATATTCGTCGTAGACCCCTCATGTGGTATACCAAACTTCATATCTCGACGAGATAAAGCGATTTAGCGATGTGTGTCCGTCCGTCCGTCCGTCCGTCTGTCCGTCCATTAAAAATTGTAATCAAGCTAGAGGCCGCAATTATGGACCGATTGTCACGAAATTTAGTATGGAGGTCGGGTTTGGACCAGAATAGAACTGATTAGTTTTTGGCGATGATCGTGAAATGTTAAAGGGATGAAATGGACCAAAAACAAAATTTTTGCTCGATTTTGTAGCCGCTCTGTAGGTCGCAATAATAGTCCGATCGGCGCGAAATTTTAAACGTAGTTTTGGTTTGAGATGAAGAAGTAGCGTGCAAGTCAACGGTATGATCGGATAATATTTAGCGGGTTAAATTGATCAAAACTTTTGTGTGAAAATTGGTAAAATTTCTAATGCACATCTTATAACTTTATCCCAAGAAGACGCGTTTCGCCCAAATATGTTTCATATGTTATCTTAATAAAATTGATTATAACATAGTTTAATGTTACATTTTCACATGAGAACAAAATTCTTGCACTTATAGTATTGCATTAGTTACTGTTTTACATTTATTGCTTTAGAACAAATATATGTATGTAGATTATTATTTCAACATGTTATTGTTTTCTTTATTACTTAATAAATGTATACATTTAAATAAAAGTTATCATTTATCAAAAGCTAGCCCGGAAAGCTAGTTCACAGGGATAGTGGTATAGGGTATCACATGGTCGGCCCCGTCCGGCTATAGTCTGTTCTTACTTGTTTTAAATAAATATTTTTTCATGCGTGGATTTTTTTTAAATAAATATTTTTTCATGCGTGGATATTTTTAAATAAATAATTTTTCATGCGTGGATTTTTTTAAATAAATATTTTTTATGTGTGGATTTTTTTAAATAAATATTTTTCATGCGTGGATTTTTTTAAATAAATATTTTTCATGCGTGGATTTTTTTTAAATAAATATTTTTTCATGCGTGGATTTTTAAATAAATATTTTTTCATGCGTGGATTTTTTAAATGAATATTTTTTCATGCGTGAATTTTTTAATAAATATTTTTTCATGCGTGGATTTTTTTAAATAAATATTTTTTCATGCGTGGATTTTTTTAAATAAATATTTTTTCATGCGTGGATATTTTTAAATAAATAATTTTTCATGCGTGGATTTTTTTAAATAAATATTTTTTATGTGTGGATTTTTTTAAATAAATATTTTTCATGCGTGGTTTTTTTTTAAATAAATATTTTTTCATGCGCAGATTTTTTTAAATAAATATTTTTTCATGCCTGGATTTTTTAAATAAATATTTTTTCATGCGTGGTTGTTTAAATAAATATTTTTTCATGCGTGGATTTTTTAAATAAATATTTTTTCATGCGTGGATTATTTAAATAAATATTTTTTATGCGTGGATTTTTTTAATAAATATTTTTTCATGCGTGGATTTTTTAAATAAATATTTTTTCATGCGTGGATTATTTAAATAAATATTTTTTCATGCGTGGATTTTTTAAATAAATATTTTTTCATGCGCGGATTTTTTAAATAAATATTTTTCCATGCGTGGATTTTTTAAATAAATATTTTTTTATGCGTGGATTTTTTTAATAAATATTTTTTCATGCGTGGATTTTTTAAATAAATATTTTTTTCATGCGTGGATTTTATAAATAAATATTTTTTTCATGCGTGGATTTTATAAATAAATATTTTTTCATGCGTGGATTTTATAAATAAATATTTTTTCATGCGTGGATTTTTTAAATAAATATTTTTTTCATGCGTGGTTGTTTAAATAAATATTTTTTCATGCGTGGATTTTTTAAATAAATATTTTTTCATGCGTGGATTTTATAAATAAATATTTTCTTATGAGTGGATTTTTTAAATCAATATTTTTTCATGCGTGGATTTTTTAAATAAATATTTTTTCATGCGTGGATTTTTTAAATAAATATTTTTTTCATGCGTGGTTGTTTAAATAAATATTTTTTCATGCGTGGATTTTTTAAATAAATATTTTTTCATGCGTGGATTTTATAAATAAATATTTTCTTATGAGTGGATTTTTTAAATCAATATTTTTTCATGCGTGGATTTTTTAAATAAATATTTTTTTATGCGTGGATTTTTTAAATAAATATTTTTTTATGCGTGGATTTTTTTAATAAATATTTTTTCATGCGTGCATTTTTTAAATAAATATTTTTTTATGCGTGGATTTTTTAAATAAATATTTTTTCATGCGTGGATTTTTTAAATAAATATTTTTTTTATGCGTGGATTTTTTTAATAAATATTTTTTCATGCGTGGATTTTTTAAATAAATATTTTTTCATGCGTGCATTTTTTAAATAAATATTTTTTTATGCGTGGATTTTTTAAATAAATATTTTTTTATGCGTGGATTTTTTTAATAAATATTTTTTCATGCGTGCATTTTTTAAATAAATATTTTTTTATGCGTGGATTTTTTAAATAAATATTTTTTTATGCGTGGATTTTTTAAATAAATATTTTTTTATGCGTGGATTTTTTTAATAAATATTTTTTCATGCGTGCATTTTTTAAATAAATATTTTTTTATGCGTGGATTTTTTAAATAAATATTTTTTTATGCGTGGATTTTTTTAATAAATATTTTTTCATGCGTGCATTTTTTAAATAAATATTTTTTTATGCGTGGATTTTTTAAATAAATATTTTTTTATGCGTGAATTTTTTTAATAAATATTTTTTCATGCGTGGATTTTTTAAATAAATATTTTTTCATGCGTGGATTTTTTAAATAAATATTTTTTTATGCGTGGATTTTTTTAATAAATATTTTTTCATGCATGGATTTTTTAAATAAATATTTTTTCATGCGTGGATTTTTTAAATAAATATTTTTTTATGCGTGGATTTTTTTAATAAATATTTTTTTATGCGTGGATTTTTTTAATAAATATTTTTTCATGCATGGATTTTTTAAATAAATATTTTTTCATGCGTGGATTTTTTAAATAAATATTTTTTTATGCGTGGATTTTTTTAATAAATATTTTTTTCATGCGTGGTTGTTTAAATAAATATTTTTTCATGCGTGGATTTTTTAAATAAATATTTTTTCATGCGTGGATTTTATAAATAAATATTTTCTTATGAGTGGATTTTTTAAATCAATATTTTTTCATGCGTGGATTTTTTAAATAAATATTTTTTTATGCGTGGATTTTTTAAATAAATATTTTTTTATGCGTGGATTTTTTTAATAAATATTTTTTCATGCGTGCATTTTTTAAATAAATATTTTTTTATGCGTGGATTTTTTAAATAAATATTTTTTCATGCGTGGATTTTTTAAATAAATATTTTTTTTATGCGTGGATTTTTTTAATAAATATTTTTTCATGCGTGGATTTTTTAAATAAATATTTTTTCATGCGTGCATTTTTTAAATAAATATTTTTTTATGCGTGGATTTTTTAAATAAATATTTTTTTATGCGTGGATTTTTTTAATAAATATTTTTTCATGCGTGCATTTTTTAAATAAATATTTTTTTATGCGTGGATTTTTTAAATAAATATTTTTTTATGCGTGGATTTTTTAAATAAATATTTTTTTATGCGTGGATTTTTTTAATAAATATTTTTTCATGCGTGCATTTTTTAAATAAATATTTTTTTATGCGTGGATTTTTTAAATAAATATTTTTTCATGCGTGGATTTTTTAAATAAATATTTTTTTATGCGTGCATTTTTTTAATAAATATTTTTTCATGCGTGGATTTTTTAAATAAATATTTTTTTATGCGTGAATTTTTTTAATAAATATTTTTTCATGCGTGGATTTTTTAAATAAATATTTTTTCATGCGTGGATTTTTTAAATAAATATTTTTTTATGCGTGGATTTTTTTAATAAATATTTTTTCATGCATGGATTTTTTAAATAAATATTTTTTCATGCGTGGATTTTTTAAATAAATATTTTTTTATGCGTGGATTTTTTTAATAAATATTTTTTTATGCGTGGATTTTTTTAATAAATATTTTTTCATGCATGGATTTTTTAAATAAATATTTTTTCATGCGTGGATTTTTTAAATAAATATTTTTTTATGCGTGGATTTTTTTAATAAATATTTTTTTATGCGTGGATTTTTTTAATAAATATTTTTTCATGCGTGGATTTTTTAAATAAATATTTTTTCATGCGTGGATTTTTTAAATAAATATTTTTTTATGCGTGGATTTTTTTAATAAATATTTTTTCATGCGTGGATTTTTTAAATAAATATTTTTTTATGCGTGGATTTTTTTAATAAATATTTTTTCTGCGTGGATTTTTTAAATAAATATTTTTTCATGCGTGGATTTTTTAAATAAATATTTTTTTATGCGTGGATTTTTTAAATAAATATTTTTTCATGCGTGGATTTTTTAAATAAATATTTTTTCATGCGTGGATTTTTTAAATAAATATTTTTTTATGCGTGGATTTTTTTAAAATAAATATTTTCTCATGCGTGGATTTTTTAAATAAATATTTTTTCATGCGTGGATTTTTTAAATAAATGTTTTTCCATGCGTGGATTTTCTAAATAAATATTTTTTCATGCCTGGATTTTTTATATAAATATTTTCTCGTTCGTGGATTTAAAAACAATATTTTTCCATACGTGAATTTTTTAAATAAATATTTTTTCATGCTAGGATTTTTTAAATAAATGTTTTTCCATGTGTGGATTTTTTAAATAATTTTTTTTAATCATGCGGGGATATAAAAAATATTTTTTCATGCGTGGATTTTGTAAATAATTTTTTTTAATCATGCGGGGATACAAAAAATATTTTTTCATGCGTGGATTTTAAAAACTAATAATTTTCCATGATTGGTTTTTATAAAAACAACAAATATTTTTATGGGTGGATTTTTTTAATATATATTTTATCATGCATGAATTTTTTTAAAAAATATTTTTCAATGCTTGTATTTTAAAAAAAAAATATTTTTTCGTTTTTTTAAAATCCAGCATGAAAAAATATTTATTTAAAAATCCACGCATGAAAAAATATTTATTTAAAAATCCACGCATGAAAAAATATTTATTTAAAAATCCACGCATGAAAAAAAATTTATTTAAAAAATTAAATTCCACTCATAAAAATATATATTTTTTTTAAATTCCACGCATAAAAAATATTTAAAAAACACGCATGAAAAAATATTTATTAAAAAAATCATGTGTGGATTTTTTAAATAAAAATTTTTTTATGCGTGTTTTATTAAATATTTTTATGTGTGGACTTTATCATTCGTGGAATGATAAAAAATATTTAAAAAAAACACGCATGAAAAAATATTTATTAAAAGAATCATGTGTGGATTTTTTAAATAAAAAATTTTTTAAGCGTGTTTTTTTTTAAATATTTTTTATGTGTGGACTTTATCATTCGTGGAATTCAAAAAAAATATTTTTTCTTAAAAAAATATATTTAAAATGTTTTTAATGCGGGTAAACAGTATGACTAGGCAGGTGTACTTACACTTGTACTACAATGGCATCCCATTCTTAAACGATTGCCGCATAATGTTGGTCTTCCATTAAAATCTCAGCATGCTGGTCGAGTTCGTGTGTGCGTATGACTGTTTAAAATAATAAAATTATTGATGAAATTTGCTGATAGTGATCAACTAAAAATTGTATGACTATGTTTGTAACACTATGCCATGGCACTTTCCCAATATAGTCTACACATGTTCTTAACAATTATGTATTTTGCTTGTAATTTTTACCTATCATTATAAGTTTCTGTTTAACAAAATATATTTAAAATTGGCTGCATAATTAACCACAATATCAAGAGTTTAGTTTGCACAAAACCACAATTAGATTTTAAAACCAAAGCAGGTAACTTTTAATTAATAACTAATAAAATATTTTCGTATCATAACAAAATACCACAAAAATATTATAAATAATTTAAGACAGAAAGTCATTAAATTTTACTTTTGAGCATCGGAAACATTTCTTCGTGGCTTGTAGTGCTTATAAAGAACAGAAAATCTGGTAAAATAATCCACAAATTAATGGCATTTTGAAATCCAAAATCATGCATACTGAAGCCTGCAGCCTAAATGTATGCTCTAGTAGTTGTTGGCAAAGTCACCTGCCTTGAAGATATGCATGTAATTATTATTGTTATACAATAACATATTTTATTTATAATTTTTGGCTAAGCTTTTAAACAAATTACAGTATTTCACTTCACTTGGATGACGTCGGGATGTGACATAGTACGAACCTCTAAACATGTGTAAACATATGTATGTGTGGACTTATGAGGCAATTTCAATACTACGCCCATTGTGTGGCTCTTAATATGGCCTAAAAGGAAAAGTAGTATCTGAAGAATATTTTCGGTCATTGCAATGGCAATTCGGTTGTTGTTAGTAGTTCTTGCTGTTATTGTTCATTGTTGCCAATGTGAAATAATTGCATCATATTACATGTTTAATTATATAAAATTATGGTCTGTGTGGTTTGGAATTAAGGCCAGTGCAGGCATGCATGCAACCATGCAAAACATTTGAGGCAATCAGCCAGGCAAGCAAGGAAAAGGTTCCGTCCGGCAAGCAGGAAGGCCTTCAAGTAAGACGGAGAAAAGCCTTGAGAGATTTGTTGCCAACATTCAAAGGCATTCATTTCAGTTTTAAATAGTTTAGTAGCTTTCGCATAAGTAGTTGTAAATATTTATGTCAAATTATGTTATGCAAATGTGTATGGGTGAGTGTATTTGGGTGAGAAAGTGGCTTAAATAATCATTGATGTAAATGAGGACTTACAACAATAAGCTTACGGACATTTAATAAGATTGCAAGGAAAGTAAGAAAGGTTGGCATTTAAGAAATTAAAAAGACAAACATATAAAAATTTTAAAACAAAATATTCAACTTATGAACAAATATCCACGCATGAAAAAATATTTATTTAAAAAATTTACGCATGAAAAAATATTTATTTAAAAAATTTACGCATGAAAAAATATTTATTTAAAAAATCCACGCATGAAAAAATATTTATTTAAAAAATCCACGCATGAAAAAATATTTATTTAAAAAAATCCACGTATGAAAAAATATTTATTTAAAAAATCCACGCATGAAAAAATATTTATTTAAAAATCCAAGCATGAAAAAAATATTTATTTAAAAAATCTACGCATGAAAAAATATTTATTTAAAAATCCAGGCATGAAAAAATATTTATTTAAAAAAATCCACGGATGAACAAATATTTATTTAAAAAAATCCACGGATGAACAAATATTTATTTAAAAAACTCCACGCATGAAAAAATATTTATTTAAAAAATCCACGCATGAAAAAATATTTATTTAAATAATCCACGCATGAAAAAATATTTATTTAAAAAATCCACGCATGAAAAAATATTTATTTAAAAAATCCACGCATGAAAAAATATTTATTTAAAAAATCCACGCATGAAAAAATATTTGTTTAAAAAATCCACGCATGAAAAAATATTTATTTAAAAAATCCACGCATGAAAAAATATTTATTTAAAAATCTTTACATGAAAAAATATTTATTTAAAAAATCCACGCATGAAAAAATATTTATTTAAAAATCCAAGCATGAAAAAAATATTTATTTAAAAAATCCACGCATGAAAAAATATTTATTTAAAAAACATCCACGGATGAAAAAATATTTATTTAAAAAAATCCACGGATGAAAAAATATTTATTTTAAAAAATCCAGGCATGAAAAAATATTTATTTAAAAAAATCCACGGATGAAAAAATATTTATTTAAAAAATCCACTCATGAAAAAATATTTATTTAAAAAATCCACTCATGAAAAAATATTTATTTAAAAAATCCAGGCATGAAAAAATATTTATTTAAAAAACATCCACGGATGAAAAAATATTTATTTAAAAAAATCCACGGATGAAAAAATATTTATTTTAAAAAATCCAGGCATGAAAAAATATTTATTTAAAAAAATCCACGGATGAAAAAATATTTATTTAAAAAATCTACGCATGAAAAAATATTTATTTAAAAATCCAAGCATGAAAAAAATATTTATTTAAAAATCCAAGCATGAAAAAAATATTTAGTTAAAAAATCTACGCATGAAAAAATATTTATTTAAAAATCCAAGCATGAAAAAAATATTTATTTAAAAAATCCACGCATGCAAAAAATATTTATTTAAAAATCCGCGCATGCAAAAAATGTTTATTTAAAAAATCCACGCACGAAAAAATATTTATTTAAAAAATCCAGGCATGAAAAAATATTTATTTAAAAAATCCACGCATGCAAAAAATATTTATTTAAAAATCCGCGCAAGTTACGTATCCGTACCCCACCGACCCCTACGCCACTGCAAACATAAACCACATTATGATGAAATACGAAATATCAAATATCAATAATGCAAGCAAACACAGCGAAAACTAGCGACAGCAACTGAATGTGCTTCCACTGGTTTTCGACTGCAAAACAAAATTTTTTCACTCAGCAACTTCAAGTTCAATGTTATAAAATTAATTTAGTCTTAAGATAGAATTTGCTCAATAAAGAACTAAACTAAAGTTTATTCTTTTATTTAAACGAATAACTAGATTCTTAAGAATCCATAGTTATATTATATAACTGGCGCAGTCAAGGCGGTTTAATTCAAAAGAATTAAACTTCAACGAACTTACACATAAACTTACAAATAAATAAGCCACTGTTATTCCTGAGAAAAAGAAGATAAAACTGTACACAAAGTTGTAATTAAACAAACCAAAAGTCTCATACAAACCAGCAAAACGGCGGCTAGTTTTAAGAAAAAGAAGATAAATTGTGCACAAATAAACCAAAAAACCGCTAACAAACCAGCAAGCCGCTGTCATTTATGAATAATAAGCAACACAAATTTGACACAAATAGAAACCTAGACGATATGGAGGAACTCGGAGACCAAATCAAGAAGTTTCAGGAAGTTATCCTTCAGCAAGAGCAAGTTATTTTGCAACAGCAGCAACAACTCCAGCAACAACAACAACCGCAACTACAAACCCAACAACCAATCAACAACCAAACTAACAATTTCTTCCTATCACCTAGGGACATCATAGAGCAATTTCGGAGACTCAAACCACTGGAGTCGGACAACTTAATCCAATTCATATCATCTGCCGAAACTACAATAAGCCTATGTTCCAACAACGCTGGATTAATAGAATACGGATTACAAATAATCATCAACGAAAAGATTAATGCTGACCATTCGTACATGATAAGACAACTAGGACCCAAACCAACGTGGGATACGATAAAAACCACTCTGAAACACCATCTCCAACCCCGAAAGACATATTCAGATGTATTCAACGATTGCAGATTAGTGAAGGTAAGAAACCTAAAAGAGTTATTTACTTTCTTCGAAAAGGCCAAGTCCGAATTAGCAGAAATATATGATTTTGACGTCACAAGGCCAGAGATCTACTCACCCCAATGTGTAGATCGTGACCTCGTGAACATAATGATAGGGAAAATAGATGGACCGTTAAGAACAAATCTTTGCGGGGATGAAAAGATGATAGATATAATTTTGAAATACACAAAATTAGGGCTTCTTTACGACAAAAGAGCTATACACTATAGTCACAGAATAATAACCAATAAAAACGAGGGACACAATTCGGGAAAAAACAGTGAGTCTGAGAAAGGAAAACGTGACGTACCTACTAAATTTACTCAGAATGACAAACACCGCAATAAATTTTATAGTACTCCCAATAACAACGACGGAAAAAATTATATACAAAAAACACAACAACCTAATAGAACTTCAGCTCAAACTAGACTTTCGCATATGAGTGTAGACACCCAGCAAACAAACTCCCCATCATATATGGAGTTAGAAACTATACAAGAAACAGAAATAGAATCGCAAGAGGAAGTAAATTTTTTAGCGTGGCCTCAAGAACAAAATTACCAATAGTCTCAATAACAATAGGAAAGCAAAAAATTAGATGCTTGATTGATACTGGTTCAACAACCAGCATCCTAAAAGATAGCATACTAAAAAAACAATTCCCCAAAAGAGCACTAGAGAAACCACATTACTACAAAACACTGAATGGATTGAATAAGGTAGATTATGTAATAACCACTCCTTTTCCTAGGGAATTCGGGTGCCCAGGGACGCTTCAATGGAAGCTAATAGACTTTACAAACGAAAACTTTTCCGGCATAATAGGCCAAAATTTTTTAAAAGCTTTGAAAATTGTAATAAACTTTGACCAACAATACATCGATATTTTGGGGTCCAGATTATTTTTCGAAGAATACAACTACCCAAATGAAATTGAAAGTATATGTACCTTAGAACCAATAGAAGCAAATGAAATTTCAAAAAATTTCAATCTTGATCACCTCAATTCCGAAGAAAAAGAAACAATCCGAAGATTGCTTTCAAAATTCAAGGACCTTTTCTTTAAAGAAGGAGACATTCTTTCTGCGACGGACGAAGTCCAACATGAAATAACTACGACAATAGATAAACCTCTCTACTCAAAGATATACAGATACCCCCAAGTGCATGAAACAGAAATCAATCGCCAAATTCAAGAAATGCTCAAACAAAACATTATTAGAAAAAGCAATTCCCCTTATAATAGTCCACTGTGGATAGTGGAAAAGAAATTAGACAACTCGGGAAAGAAAAAATACAGACTCGTCGTTGACTACCGGAAACTAAATGAATTTACGGTAGACGACAAATATCCCATTCCAAACCTTAACTCTCTTTTGGACAAACTTGGTAGGTCTCAATACTTCACCACCCTTGACCTAGCCAAGGGCTTTCACCAAATTCCAGTCAGAGAGGAAGATAGGAAGAAAACGGCATTTTCAACGCCAACGGGCCATTACGAGTTTATCCGAATGCCATTCGGCCTGAAAAACGCCCCGTCCACCTTCCAAAGATTGATGAACGAAGTCCTAAAGGACCATATAAATAAAACTTGCGTCGTCTATATGGACGATATCCTCGTATTCAGTACATCCTTGGAGGAACATGTGACCATCCTAGGAAAAATCTTCAAGCTATTGAGAAAGGCGAATCTTAAAATCCAAGTCGATAAATGCGATTTCCTAAGAAAAGAAACACAATTTTTAGGTCATGTCCTCACAACTCATGGTATCAAGCCAAACCCAGACAAAACATCCATAATACGAAAACTTAAAGTACCAACTACAGAAAAACAAGTCAAATCTTTCCTAGGAATGACAGGGTTCTACAGAAAATTCGTGAAAGACTACGCAAAAATTGCATTTCCTATGTCTAAATGTCTAAAAAAAAGCGAGAAAATTAATGTCAATGATCCGGCATATCTCGTTGCATTCGAAAAACTAAAAGATCTTGTTACTAACTCGCCAATATTGAGATACCCCGATTTTCGTAAAAAGTTTAAAGTAACAACTGATGCGAGTAACTTCGCAATAGGAGCTGTACTCTCCCAAGAGGGGCACCCAATTGCATATGCATCTAGAACCCTAAATAGACACGAATGCAACTACGCAACTATTGAGAAAGAACTACTTGCCATAGTATGGGCAGTACAATACTACAGACCCTATTTGTTCGGCAGGGAATTTGATCTGGAAAGTGACCATCAACCACTTAAGTGGCTAATGACCAAATATACAGGGAAAGATATAAACCCCAGACTCCAAAGATGGCTAACAAACCTAGGAGAATATAATTTCACAATAGATTATATAAAGGGCAAAAATAATTGTATCGCGGATTTCCTAAGTAGAATCAAGAACGACGAAATAAACCATTGGGAAGACGAAGAAAACACAGGCGAGGACATAGAAATAGAGCAGCCAGAGCACGAAAGCCCAATACATGATGAACATGACAACGCTTCAATTGAAGTACAAACGGTCCACTCTCAAGAGGAGGACCTGTGATATATTGTACCTATTCTAGAAACGGTTGTCAACAGATTCAAAGTTCAAATTATTCTAACAGAAGAAAAAATAGAAACGGTTAAAACAATCTTCGGTAAAAAGAGGATTTTCATAGAAAGAAACGATGTAACCAACGGATATGTGCTTGATATTCTACGAAGGGAACTAATAAAAGGGAAAATAGGAATCTATTCTTACCTCAGTGACCACGAATATTATCAAGTCTATAGAATTTTGGAGAAGGAATATTCTACAAACCCACATATAAAGTTCGTCAAATGCACCAAAATGGCAAGGGACATAGAATCCGAAGACGAACTAAAAACACAGATAGCACTTTTTCATAAAAACGAAAGCGGACACTGTGGTATAACAGCAGCTTACGAAAAACTGAAAACGATCGTATACAACCCAGACCTCAAAAGCCAAATATATAAAATCATAAACAACTGCGACATTTGCAGTGGAGGTAAATACGACCGAAAGCCAATTAAAAACAAATTCAGTTTAACAGAAACCCCCAAGACCATTAATGAAATAGTTCATATGGATACATATGTGAATAGCAAACAGTCCTTTATCGTATTTATAGACAAATTTTCAAAACATGCCACATGTCTTCACCTACCAGATAGAAATAACAGAACTATAGTTAATAAAATTCTTGAATTCATAGCACTGAAAGGAAAACCCCAGAAATTTGTGTTTGATAATGAGTTCAATAAACTTACAATAAAAGAGTTTCTAGACAAAGAGAACATTCAATACCATGCTACCAAACCAAATAGTCATACAGGTAATGGCGACATTGAAAGACTTAACAACACAATAACAGAAAAAATACGAACACTTAACCTGGAAGAAAAAATACCAATAATAACTCAAATTCATAAAGCTGTCACATATTATAATGGCAACTACCATAGTACTATTAAGTGCACACCATTGGAAGTCCAAAATTTTAAGGTAGACCACAACACTATATATGAAAGACTAAAGACAATAAAACAGAAAAGCATAGAAAAGGCAAATCGAAATAGGGAAATTTACACAGAAAATAGACAGGTCGGGTTTATAAAAAACTATAAGAATGTAAGACACAAAGAAGAACCCAAATTTAGAAAACATAGACTTACAGGAATACATGAATCTAATATAAAAAGACCCAATAAATTTTCTTCGGAACCAATTTCAGACAATGATCCTGCTAACAATACTAATAATCCAAATGACAATCTCGGGAGCGGAACTCAAAATAACCCCAATCGACAATCATAATGGGTATACCATTCTTAACACATTTGAAACTGACATTGTAAACGAAACCAAAATAGTCCTACATGTAATACAACCAATAGAGATTTTTGACATTATCGACGCCCTAGAACAAAACGCAATAAACCTAGGTAGCCGCTATAAAAACATAATAAAGCTCCAAATAAACACACTTAGAACAAAACTAAGGTCTATCATGCCATCAAACAATAGATATAAACGTGGACTTCTGAACGTTGTAGGAACAGCTCACAAATGGCTCTTCGGCCTTATGGACGATGACGACAGACAGAATATAATACAAAAATTAGACGTCACTAACAGTAACAATCATAATATTGTACAAACAATTAACGAACAAGTGATCATTAATAGCCATTTCAATGAGAGCTTACGTTTAATAAAAGCTAGTATCTTAGACGATAGAAAAAAAATTAATAATGTATTAAACGCCATCCAAACACAAAATTTAGAGATAAGAAATGAACTGTTATTCAATGAACAACTAATTAAATTAAAATTTTTAGAGAACAAAGTAGAGCAGATCATAGAAAACATATACTCTGCCAAACACAATATTTTCCATCCTTCCATATTAACATCCGAAGAAATCGATAAATTCAATATAGACTTCTATAAGTTAAGCCTGATAAAAATGGGTGTACTACTATATAACAATAACTGTTTAATATTTTCAATAAAAATACCCATAAACTATACAAAACACATTGTCAAAATAATTATCCCTATACCTAACCATAACTTTTACGAAATAGAAGATAAACAAGAAATGTTTGTAAATATTAATAATATATCCTATACTTATGATGAAGATAAAACACTAAAAGATCTAGTACTATCAAAGAATTGTATATTTAAAGGAAATTGTAACTTAATTTTTAACAATAACACTTCATTCGAATTATTTGACGATGAAACTATTATTATTAAAAATGCTCGCAACATGAAAATTAACAATAGCTGTAACCAAAATACGAGCAATATATTAAATGGAAATAATATTTTAATGTTCTCAAATTGTAAGATTACTATACAAAATGAAAATTTTTCGAATCTAAAAGAAAACTACTTCGAGAAAATACCAGATTATAATACATACAGCAACAAAGAGTTTACAACTAAAATTACATTTAACGATATTGTCCTTAGCAATACTAAAAATATTGAAAAGATCGAAGAACTAAAACAACATCAACATATCTCATATTCCCTAATCGTGGTTATGTTTGTAGTGACGGTAACCGGTATGACAGTAATCTATATATATAATAGAGCGGTGAGGTGAGGTATTCACTGACTGATTCATCAGCGCCCAGACGAAACCGCTGAAGCTAGAAAGTTGAAATTTTGGGTGTAGGTTGCTGTTGGTGTGTAGGGGTGAGATAAGGATGGGTTTTTGGAAATTCGACCTAGAAGTGTACGAAAAGTACTAAAAGGTACTAAATATGGTACCCTTTGTATTAGGCAAACGGTAAGAGCTAAAATATTGAAATTTGGAATGAGGGTCACTGATGGAGAGTTAGAAAGATGTACCAAATGGTTATTGGAAATTCGAACTATAAGTGTACGAAAAGTACTAAAATTTACAAAATTTAGTACCAATTGTATATTTTGAACGGATATAGCTAGAACCATGGAATTTGGTATGGAAATCAAGGTTGGGAAGTGGTGTTGATGTAATTAAATGGTTTTGGAAAATCGTACGAAAAGTACTAAATGGTACTAAATTAAGTACAACTTGGATTTGGGTGAACGGATAGAGCTGGAATCCTGAAATTTGGAATGAGGGCCACTGATGAAGAGTAACAATGAAAGGTTTTTGGAAATTCGAACTATTAGGGTACGAAAAGTACGAAATGGTACTAAATTTAGTACAAATTGGATTTGGGTGAACAGATAGAGCTGGAATCCCGAAATTTGGAATGAGGGTCACTGATGAAGAGTAACTATGAAAGGTTTTTGGAAATTCGAACTATAAGTGCACGAAAAGTACTAAATGGTACCAAATTTAGTACAATTTGAAATTAGGTGAACGGATTGAGTTGGAATCCTGAAATTTGGAATGAGGGTCACAAATGGAAAGTAACAAAGAAACGTTTTTGGAAATTCGAACTATAAGGGTACGAAAAGTACGAAATGGTACTAAATTTAGTACAATTTGAATTTGGGTGAACGGATTGGGTTGGAATCCTGAAATTTGGAAAGAGGGTCACTAATGGAAAGTAACAAGGAAAAGTTTTTGGCAATTCGAACTACATGTGCACGAAAAATAATAAATGGTACTAAATTTAGTACAATTTGGATTTGGGTGAACAGATAGAGCTGGAATCCCGAATTTTGGAATGAGGGTTACTGAT